>NC_142931.1:123570415-123832915 GCF_046866305.1 Octopus bimaculoides
GGTGAACTCTATTGACCCGTCATTGGCTGGCAAAGGTGTGGAAGGAGTTCTTAAAAAAAAAAGATTGAAATAATTCAATTAACAATTCATATACTTTAATGAACTGCACAACTCTGTAATAAAAGAGTAAATGAATATAAAGAGGATAAAGGGAAACCATGCTAAAAACCATTTGCAATGGGTAGGGCAATGTATGATTGGTGATTACCCTACTATCTGCAGTGTAAATCAACTACAAGAAACCAATATTGCTAGTATCAATAATGTAATTTTCAGACATTTAAAAACAATTTTTGATTAGTTGGAGGAGGAAGAGGAGGCCTTCAGTCAAATTGGTGATATTGACAGAGCTGATGTTCCAGATTTAAACCTACTTTTCAATGCTTCACCTCTCTATCTAAGATATCAGATATGTTCCATCAAACATCTCTATGCTATTCTCAAAAAATGGTTTCATGCTGCCCACTTATTTTAATATTCTATGACTAAGGTAAAGCACTGGAACACCTCCCTATCCCATGTTCCTTCGAAAATCTTTGGGGTACCACTGGAACATTCTCAGTTCTCTAATGTACATAACTGAATAGCGAGTTTGGGAGGTGTCATAGTTCTTCAGTCTTAGTAATACTGAAGGAGCTTGGTGTTGAGATGTCCTGTCACCCAATCTTTACTGTTTCAAAGAAGTTAGGGAAGTATGGACATGCTATATCATTCAGTCCCCAACAATGTTGAGGATGGTAGATTCACAATATTAGAGATTCTGTGTCACCCAATCCCAACATTTTTTGGTTGTCACAGCTGATCAGACCCAAAGAGAAAGAAAGGCAAGTTGATGTAGGCAGGAACCACATCACAGTACCATTGTTTCCAGAAACTTCATCATGCTAACTTGATCAGAACATTGAAGAATATAAGGTGGACAAGTCATTCAGTAATATGGAGGAGGGTTGAGTGGATGGTGGATATGGATGCTATTTAAAGAGAAACAAGCATAATATGATTATGGATTCCAGTCTGAAAATTAAATCAAAGATCCAGAATAAGGTCTCATATTATTGTAACTGAAAGGAAGCTTTAAACCACCATGACCCTTTACCAATTGGCATAAGGAAGGTAACTACCAACACAAACTACTCTACCAATCAGCAGTCAATTGCAAGCATGATTCTCAGTGTGTGTATGTGTGTGCAGTGTTCTGCTTAAGCAAGGAGGGTCAGAGTTGGTTTGAGCCATGATGCCAATAAGACCAGCCAAATAATGCGCGCGTGTGTGTGTGTGTAGGTATGTATGCAATGAGTGTTGTTGTTCAGCTGAAGAGCATACAATCTCTAAATAGACTAGACTAATTTGTTAATGCAAGCAAAAAAAAACCATCAGAAATTCTAACAAGAGGTTTGTTGGTTGGTAGGCCAGCATGTGTGTGTTTGTATATATATATATATAAATAAACGTGCTTGCAAGTAAATGTCTCTAAATATTAGGAAGTCTAGTTAATAAAGACAGCTACCTGATGTAGACGTTTCAGTTGGTGAAGGTGGAGGAGTCTTAGTTTGAGGTAAAATTTCTGAAAAATGACAGATTCAATACAGTTTTAAAAATATTAGATGGCTATTTAAAATTACAACAATACTATCTTATCTATCTGTCCATCATATATACATATATATATATATATATATATATATATATATATATATATATATATATATATGTATATATATATATATTTAATTACACATACATACACTAGTGTGTATGTGTGTGTGCATTTAAATAGATGCGAGAAAAATACTCAATATATATATATTTATGTATATAAATACACAAGCAGCCCTTGTATTATAGAAGTGTTTGCATTCTGGAAAATCTCATGTGGAATCCCACTACATAAAACCTATCTTCTACAGACTTCCCTGTTGCACAGAAGTCTATGAACATGAAAGTCATACAGAAAACATGCTTCACATTGCACAGCACCACATTACAGTAAGATTTTTTAGGAAATGCAATGTTTCCGTAATGCAAGGGACGATACCTGTCATAGAGTGTTATTCCTCGATTTGATTTGTAAAATCACAGTTGCTATACTGAGTTCCTCCTGCGTGGCATTTGTTTGAAGAACATCATACAAGACTCTCAGAATAACAATACAAATGTTCAGTTTTAAGGAAATGACTAAGTACATGTGTGAATGTGTGTTTAAGAGCATACACACATGCACACAAATAATATCAATGCTACATCAATAATACCAATAGCTACATCTGCATATGTGAACTGATAAAAAAAATTAATAATTTTCAATTATTTTATTCAAAATCTATTTTATAAAATACTTTATAATTTATTTAATAATTTTATTAATCACTTAAAAAATGTTTTTTTTTTTTAATTAATTTATTCCTGTTACCAAGTTTGCAAGCCATTACAGTACCATGAATAAATGAAAGATTATTAACATTAACAGTATTGTTTATTGATTGTTTCTGACTTAAAGTACAATTTGAATAAATTTGGCAGAAGTGAAACAACTTCATGACAATAGCTTAATTTATATGTTAAAGTAATTTTTAATTAACTATAGAAGAGAAATTATTAGAGGAAAACTACAATGTTAAAGTTTTAAAACTAAAGTACTAATTAAACGGAATTGTTGTTTTGCCCAGAGAAAAAAGTGTGCACAAAGACAAGGCTGACCAGCTGACCACAAAACAAGAAGCCACTAAAGCTTAAAAGAAATGGTCACAAATATATATTTGCAACTGACACCAACACAAATAATAATAATAATAAAAATAATAATAATAATAAAAATGAAGATGATGATGATGATGATAAAATCCAGAATTACAGCCAGACATGATCAAAATTTTATCTGGACTTAAGGACAGACTGATTTTGGTAAAATACAGTTGCTTGACCACTAATTATTTAAGACCACTTAGTCCTGTACAACACTAATTGTTTAACCATATTGATTAATCCAGCACTAATTATTTACTGACCATATACAAGACAAATAGAATTGATCAGTGCAGGAATGAAGTGACCAACTACAACAGATTTAAAATTCACCAAAAAAAATTTCCTATATAAAACAAAGAAGTAAAAACATTTCTATGTCAATAATATCAGTTGACCTTCCAAAGTAACCAAGTACCAGTAATATGAGTTTGATTTGATGTACCTCAACATCCTGTCTATATAATATCTTGCTATATGTTTATGTCAGATATCACAATCATTATTATTGATATACAATAATGGCCACTTATACACAACAGTATATATATATATATATATATATAGTCAGTATTTCAATGATATTTTAAGTGAGCCGAGATTTGGTGTGGGTGAAAATGAGGTTCAAATCAACTGATTATTTCTCTACACAGTAGCAGAATACAAAAAATTAACAATGATGAATCAATGGCTGAAAAGTCTATTTGCATGAAGTAGCACTGGTCATTTTCGACCCTTCTTTAAAAGAAGTCCAAGATGCTCAGTTTGTTTGATGCTTCACAGAAAATATTTTTTGGATGGTTACTTTATCTTTCTGAAGATGTTTTTATTTTATGTTGTAAAAAACAGCTAATAGCAATATTGTCATAGGAAAATCTATGATAGTTTAGATTGCAAACATATGAAGTTAGTAACTTATGAAAATAGACCTCTTAGGATGAATCCCTTAAAATATTTATCAGAATGGTGGTGCAATTTGCACACATAAATTAATATGCTAAGAGGAGTATATATTACAAGATCACATATAATGCTTAATTAGTCTTAATTCCTGGATTAATCAGAATTGCACATGCTTCTTTCTGAGTTGCTTAACTTGCTAATACAGAAGCCAAAACAAACTTTAAATGAAAAACAAAAACAAAGAAAGAAAAAGTAAAGCAGTAACAAAGCCTTAAAAGTGAATATAAACCCAAACTTCTGAATACAGAGTAAAATAAGGCAACAAAGAATCTGTTACATGAAGTAATACAAGTGTTAAGACCTTACGTTCCAAACCTTGATGTTAATGATGTCATGAACTAACACAGACAAGACATTCTATTTCAAAATTGAACTTGAAAAATTCTCTATTTTTTTTCCATGTGAAAAGATATATCCATTAATGCAATTTCTCCACTACCTTCTTAAAATACTTAAAAGCTAAAAAGAAAGACAGGTAGATTCAAGAATAACATGCAGAAGCCAGAGATATGAGTTATTTGTGGCTTTATATTTCTTCTCAAGCAATGCCACTAGAATATATTGAACAGGATTACATCAGATGTTAATAACTTATATAACAACAAGCAGAAAGAAGCCACCTAACATTAATCATGTTAATTTGAGTAAGATAAACTTCACTTCTCTTAAAAAAACATTAAAACTTAATGAATTATTTTCTAGAGTTAACAGAATAAATTAATCTCTATTTAATCCAAAAACTGAATGAAAAATGAAGTAACTGCAGGCATAAACAGTAAAATTAGAAGAATGGCATTCTTGAGAGAGAGGAGGCATGCTTTAAGAACTTAGAAGAGAGGAATATAGGAAAAAAAAAAAGATAAAAACTAATTCAAGTTTGATAAATATTGCATCCCAAAACTTCATGCAAATATTTCTGAAAATTCTAATTATTTTTCATTCTATTTTGTTAGCTTAAAGTTGGAGAACAAAGAACCAATAGATTACAGAGAATCTTAGAGAGGAAAGTAATTTCTTCAACCTGAAGGTAGATTCAAAGCAAAAAAGAGTCACAGAATATGCAGCTTCAGAAAATTCCAAGTGGTCACAATCCCAAAAGGAAAGGCCAAACACAATTTTAAAATTCCATATCAATGTTAGTAAGACATTTGAAAGAGAAATAAGGAAAGGAAAGATGACGTCTAAAATTTGTTAAAATGGAAAATGCAAAACTGTCATGAAAAAGAAAAAGATTTTGGCAAACAAGGATATAGTTTGTCAGCCAACTGGAAGCAAAGAATCAGGGTCCTCAAATAGTTTGCAAATATAATTTAAGTAGTTTCTCAGTTCGTGATATTAAAATTCTGTAATACCAACACAATACATTCTCTGCTCACATTTATTTCAACATGGATTTCTTTGAGGGGATTGAAAAAAAAAAAAAAAAAGCTGCTGTTTTTTTTCTGAGTCAAGTAGATCCCATGGTGAGATTAGAACCATTGATGCCTCTGGTTGATATTATCAGCAATGTGATCTCAGCAATATTATTAGTTCTTATGGTGGTTGAATTGATTATTAACAAAAGTGTAAATCTCATGAGGTTATTGAGATAGCTTAATCTAATTTACACTTATATGAGGACCCATTAAAAAAGAGGAAACAAAATAAAACAAACAAAATCTCAAAAAAAAAAAAAAGGAAAAGAAATAATAGTTCATGTTGGTCATCATAGTGTCAAGTGCAGTCATCTACAGTGATCACCGAAAGCAGACGGAATATCATGCAGAAAATTCAGCAAGGGGGTTCAATGTTCTTCAAGAAAACACAAGGAACTATTTTTTTTTTCTTGGAGAAGTCTGACGATTAAAGCAGACCATGCTATTCCACACCGTGCATTGTACCTTGTTGTTCTTTGTCGCAGATAGAGCTGCCGCTTGATGATCTTGAATCAGCAACGTCCACACACGGAGCCATCACTTCTGGGGCTTCGTCTTTGACAATAGCTTCCTTAGCGACTGTTTCTGTGACAACGGTTTTGGTGATGACTGACGTCACAGTCCCAGCTCCCTTCACTCTACTTACTATAGTTTCTTCAGTGATAGACGGTTTTTCATCTGTCATGGATGAATAAACAAAAATTGGGGCGGGGCAACAGAACGTTTAAAAAATAGTATATAGAGATACATATCTTTGTCAATTCATATATCACTGTCACTGAAGAGTGTATATGTGTATATATATATATATATTTTAGAATATATATTCTTTAAGTAAAAAAGAAACCTTTATGTATGTTTTTTTCCTTTAAAATAAAATGTCTCCTCCCCCAAAACTGAATACAAAGAAACTTTGATAATAACATCAAAATTATTACGTTAAAATAATGATATTCATGAAAAAAAAAAAAAAAAAACAAACTTAAGGATGAAACAAATTTAAAAGAAATACTGTAAAAATAGTCAGTGACTTGTTTATAAGTTGAATATATAATTCAAAACAATAAATAATATTCATGATCAATATTGTGAGTGTTTTTTCCTTAAAGTATTAGCGGAGAGGAAGTCTAACTAGATGTGATTATTATGAGGAGTCATGCATATTGAAAAAATTTGATAGGAATGGTAATATAATCTGTTAGGAAGAATTAAATATTTGGAGGAGTTTGGAAAGAAAAAAAAAACATGCAGGTTAATATGTTTGGATTGTGTGTGTGTGTGTGTGTGTGTATATATATATATATATATATATATATATATATATATATATATATATATATATATATATAAGAGGTAGAACGGATAATATTTAGTGAAATAAAGATAAAAATAACTAATCTTATCATTTTACTTGAAGCATTGTCATTCAATCATAGTTATAGAAAACTGATGAAAGAAAATAGTGCCGAGTGTAGAGAGAGTTCAATCAAATATTTGTAGAACCTTATCCTCCACTACATTCTGGACTTTCATCACCTTCCAATAACTGTCACAAAAACATTAGAAAAATCTTAGTAATACTTAGTAGTTGCAATGTTGGTGTATATATAGATAATATTTATAAAAAAGATAGAATTATAAAGCTTCTTAAAAAGCATTCCATGCTTTCAATACTATGTCATGCTTTTAGATATCAAAATCTTTAGATAATGTAGTTTTATAGCAGATATTGGCAAGAAAATAATAATTCTTGCTACAATTTCAAAGAAAATTTGAAATGAGTTATTACTGTAAAATTATTTGGACTATCAACCTTATTCCTCAGGTATTTATCTGATACAGTAGATTTCAACTGATTCAAACATTGATCATTTCCAGATAACCTATACTTTATGTATATATACATGCATTTTATATATATATATATAAATTATTGCTTTAATGTCTACTTTTCCATGATTGCACATGGGCCACATGAAACTTGTTAAGGCAGATTTTCTGCAGCTGGACGGGCAGTTCCTGTCACCAACATCTACCTGTTTCCAAGCAAGGTAATATTTCTCCATGGCCAGACATGTTTTTACTGAAGATTGAAAACGAAGGACACCACTTGTATGTTTGTTTACGATGATTATGTGATGTCAGAAAGACATGCACACTTGTATAATTCACTTCTTTCAGTTTCCATCAATCACATCCACTTACAAGGATCTGATCAGCTAAGGGCTATGGAAGACTCATATTCAAGGTACCATGCAGTGGGACTGAATCTGAAACCATGTGATTGGGAAGTGAATGTCTTCACCACAGTCATGCTTGCTTGTTTCTGGCAGTTTAGTAATTTATCCACTTGGTCATTTCAGCATCTCCAAGGAATTGTGCCAAACAGAATTACAAGACATACTCAAGCCCGTTACTTAATGGCTGTTCAACCTGCTAGAAAAAGTAGTCAAATCCCCCTCAAGTTACATCCCACTGGCACCTACTCCCTCCAAAGGTCACACTGAGAGTAATGTGGTCTGAAATATATTATGTCAGACAATAAGACTGAATGGTCATGACTAGAATGTGTGTGACCTTAGGTTGACTAAAACTGTTCCATCAGTAAAAAGAATTAGACATGCTTTAAAAAGTTAAACTTCTGCCAATAAACATCAATTAGAGGGGTTTAACTGGTTTCATGCAGTTATGGTGAAAATAGTAATATAAGCTGCACTATTTATCTATAAATTAGTCAGTTATTTGCTTTGTTATGCATAATAAATTAAAAACGTAAATAAAAATATATGAAAGTAACAAAATGCTCTATATTAAATTTTGTCTAATTTTCTGAGATGAGGAATAATTGTCATTGTACATTGATATATTCGGACCAGTGTCCTCATCTTATTATAATCACAAGTGTTTTAGCCAGTGGACCTGCATCTGGCCTTCTATAACAATACAACTCTGAATGAATCAGAGTATTATATATCCATGTTATACTAGGTTTAAACCAACAAATTCTTTCTTTCAATTGTTCATGTTTGTTTTTCCATGCTAGCATGGGCTAAATGTTATTGAGACATTTCTTTACAGCTGGATGCCCTTCCTGTTATTAACTCTTAACTGAGTTTCAAGTGTGGGATCTCTAAATCCACACATGTTTGAAGGCATGAAGGGAGCTGATGATTTGTTGACAAAAGTGACAGCAGCAACACAGCTCATACCTTGTTTCATAGAGCTGAAATATAAACACAATCATATGTACATGCACACACATACATATACGATGGGATACTTTCAATTTCCACATGTTATTTTTGGTAATTGCTCCTGAACTTGGAATGTTTACTCTTTCACCCTCACAAGCACAAGGGAACTCCTACATGGTCACACGTTTTGCTAAAAACAGTAGCCAAATTTCTTCATACCACATGATAAAAAAAATGCACCAATTGGATAATGTAGTCTTAAATACATTATGTCCAAATTAAAGATAGACACAGTTCTTTGGTTTGCTTTATCAGCTATGACTTGGGTTAATCAATAACTGAACACGCACACACATACCTCTATTTTATTATTTGAAGTCTTCTAATGATAAAATGTACAAACTACAACCATGAGACAATATTCCTTCACTCATATTCTCTCAGACATTTGAAAGAGTCATGTATGTTTATGATACAAACGTGCATGAGTGTATGTGTGTGTAAAATAAATGAAAATGGTACACTCCATGACAACCATAAAAATCTGTTTTTGTAATCATTTTTATGTGCTTATAACATACATAACAGTATTGTTGTTGAAGACCTTCTAAGTCATTTGCCGGAAACTTGTTTTTTTGTGGGGTTTGGGGTCACAACATCAATATTTATTTTACTACAGAGCTAAATATGTTTCAAGAATAGAAATAGGCTTTAATAATGTTATGTATATATGTATGCATATACGCAAACATATACACACACACACACACATATATATATATATATATATATATATATATATACATACACATTTATGTATACATATGCGCGCGCGCGCGCGCGCGCGCGCGCGCGTGCGTGCGTGTGTGTGTGTGTGTGTGTGTGTGTGTGTGTGTGTGTGTGTGTGTGTGTGTGTGTGTGTGTGAATGTAGATATTGATATAATTATTTCTTTAATGGAAACCTAAAACCAGACAAAAAGAGAAAAGAGGTAAAATATTGTCAGTTACAGAATGTAAAATTACAGTATTGCAATGCTATTTTAAGGCCATGTATAATTCAAGATTCAAAGAGAGAATGATGGCAGAATGACCAAGAGCACTACTTTTTCAAGAATTGCTCTTGATTGTTTTCTAAAGTCAACACGTAAAACAAAACAGAAGGTATATGCTGACTCAAAAAAGCTTCATTCTGATCTTTGATTAACTATGTTAATAAACTACCAGCCCTGGGGGTATCTTATTACTGCATGTTATCTTTCCTTTAAAATTAACCAGAGTGGCCATTGGATTGTATCACAACAGGACTTGAACAAGTGAACAAAGATGGAATAGTGACTGTAAATATTCCCCTGTGATTGCAGTTTTTGTTATTTACATCTTGCCATATCAATATTTCACTGGTGACTTATTTCATATGATTGTGTCAAATTGGTGGCTATATATTTAACATTAAAATCCAGTCACCATATCACAACGATATTTATTCAAGCTAGCAATTTGCTAGTTGCATTGGGATGTTACTTTTAATAGTACTGTCAAACTGCCAAATCACACAGGAAATCAATGTTTCCCATAGTTTCACCATTCTGTCATATCCAATACTTTTATACAATGAATTCTAAAGGGTTAAACTTTAGATAAAACATACCACTCTATATGAATATATCAACAAATCTAACATAATTATTTATAGAATTTGTAAAATGTGATAAATTTTTCTCTGAGGAGAGTAAGTTTCTTGAAAGAAATGAGAAGTGTTTTCTGATGTTTTGGGCCTGTCCCTTCTTTGAAAAAATGAGAGGTGTGTTCAAAGGCTGTGAATGAAGTGAAGGCTCCCAAGCCTACTTTACTAATTTTATTATTTTTTCTCTTTGACACATGGTATCACTTCCTTAGACTAGTTTTCTCTTTGCCTTTATTAATAATATATATTATGCATATTAAAAGATATATAAGTGTAAGTATTTATTTACATATGTGTGCGTATATATATATATATATATGTATATGTATATATATATATATATATATATATGTATATATATATATATATATATAGAGAGAGAGAGAGAGAGAGAGAGTGCTAAATGATTATAAGTTGGCTGGGAATGCATTAGACAAAACAACTGGATAATCAGTTGTAAAATAATTTCATTGCTTTAAGAATTCACAAAAAATGTCTAAATTTATATAACAATCCAACTAACTCTTGTAATTTTATTGAGGTGGTCAGAAAAGATGAGGAAAGACTTTCCGGTCATGAAGTTATTCACTCAAAATAGGAAATGATTCAGTGAAATTAGGTATGATGTGTGTATGAGTGAGGATATTGCATGGAAATAAAAAAAAACAAAACATATTTTAGATGAAATCCTGAGCTGCCTATGATTTGTGACTAGTCTCTGATTTATACCCAATGTAATGATAAAGTAAATATTTTCATCTTCCATTAGAACTCAGGTGTACTACTACTAAAATAGTGAAGGACACGAGGTTAAAAATTAAAAAAAAAAAAAAACAGGCAAAAGACAATGAAATTTCATGCAAAAATCAAGGGAAAGGAGATAATTACCAAAATTCTAAATGATCTGGAGTTGTTGGGATAAAGGATTGAGTGATAAAAACGTTGTTGAGTGTGCATATATATATATATATATATATATATATATATATATATATATATATATATATATATATATATAAGGTATATATATGTATATAAGGTATATATATATACATACGTATAAATATATTTTATATATATACTATATATATGTTATTTGATGCTGTTAGGGAGACTCGATTGATAAAAGAATTATTAATGTGGCTAAGTGTTATTTTTTTTTTCTTATACATGCTTTCTTGTTTCTGTAGAGTTAAAGGTGTGAGCTAAAGTACAAGAAATTGCAAAGCCATATCAGCACAGGTAAAAAGTGAAAGAAACTGTTCAATGCTGTTAATTTGGTCTTAATATATTCATAATTAGTCACATGTAAAAAAAAAAAAAAAAAAAAAAAAAAAAAAAAAAAAAGTTGGGGATTAAAAATTTGAAATAACCAACAAGGCTATTTCCATATTGCAAGAATATATAAGTAAAAAGTTTAAAAGAAAACATATTTGCAGCAGCCTTGTTACGTATTTTGAGATTTTCAGAAGCAGCGTTAGGGTTAATTGGAGCGGAATAGCAGCATGTGGCTTGGAATTTAAATCGGGAAGTGACTAGCATGCAGCTAGTTAGTACCTTGTTCAGAAGTGGCAACTGGTTTAATGGTTTCTTCCATGTCACTTAGTTCATCCATTTGTCTAGCAAATTCAACGAAGGCATTTTTTTTGCGGTCAGTATCATCCACACTAGACTCAGCAACGGGTGCAGCTTCTGGACGCCTGTGGTCCACATGCTTAACCAATACTTCATCCTGGCTCATTGCTGCTGGCGGGGGAGGTGCTGCGATAATTACAGTAAGGAAGCAATGATATTTGGGGTTTTCCCTTTATTTTAGTTGTTAGAATTAACATCGAGCCAGAGTAAGACATCAGCAAGGCAGTCAGACAGAATACAATATAAATCTTAGCAGATACAATTTACAGGTATCACAATATTTCTCCCTGCACTGAAATCAAATCAATCAGATGATAAAAATATGGAAATTAATTCAGTTTTCAGAATTGCAAATTCTTTTTTGTCTTTTTGTTTGGTTCTCTTTTCGAGAAAATAAAAATAGAAATACAATACCAATTTGTGAGAACCATAAATGAGATGACTTAATCAGATAATGATAATAATATTAATGAGGATGATAATGAGAGTAAAAAAAAATTAATATAAATGAAATGGTAATTATTTCTAGACAAATTCCATGGCTAAAGTTTGGTAATATCAAGTTCACATTACAATAAAATATACATGTAGAATTTTTGCACTTTAGCAAATAAACTCTGGTCAATAATAACCAGTGTAGTCATCATCAATGTAGTATGTATGTGGAGGGGGATTTCAGCATGTCTCAACAAAATTTTAAAAATGTTATAATTCATTTTTTCTTTGTGTTTTTTTTTTTCCTTTTTTCAAAATAAGAACTATCACGTGTCTGTTTCTACCTGAGAGTTTTGTATTATTAAAATGTATTTAAATATAAATTGCTTTCCCATATTTTTTATTCAATAAATGCACAGTATTCCCATAGTGATATAAAACTATGCACAGAAGCACACCCACCACAAAAAGAAAACCTGAACTAGTTAATGCTATTATGTACAAAAGATAAAATATCTTAATCAGAGAAAAGAGTTGATATGAGAATATGACCAACAAATCCATGAATAGTTTTGATAAATTTTGGAAGAGAGTAAAATGTTCAAAACTCTTCTCTTAAATGTTGAAAATATTCATTAAAAACAGACTGGCATGTATATGCAAGTATTTTTCATACATTTTTATAGTCCCTAATTCATTCCAGCAGGGAAAAAACAGAGAGTAAAATTATTAATTTTCATTTATTGCTACACTAAATCAATTAAATTCTTGGTATCTACAAATTTCTACCAAGTTTCTCTACTTAAGAAGCTATTAAACAGCAGCCAGTGCTGAACGATAAGCTTAGGAAAATTGGAAGGACGCAGTAAAATCAATAACATGTTTAAAATGAGGAAAAAATTCCTTTTTTTATAAGTAATGCAGACATTATGAAATAAAGAGTAATAATGTATATTTTTTCCTAATTCTTGGCACAAAGCCAGTTATTTTTAGGGAAATCAAACACATTGACCCTGGTGTTCAACTGCTACCCTGAAAGGATGAAAGGCAAAGTCAACCTCAGCAGCATTTGAATTCAGAATGTAAAGCCAGAAAAAATGCTGCTAATAATGTATAAATGTATCGGTAATTATACTGTGAATATTCGAGTTTAATGACCATGACATTTGCCTAACAAGTATTCCAGCAGTTTTATTTCCTTTTGTTTATAGAATGAATTCATATTCATATTTAGCAGTAAAGTTTATTGAAGTGATTATAGCCATAGGTTCATTTATGAATAACTTTCATTTTGGAATTCTCAACTACATGAAATAAACTTCCACAAAGTACCACCTGAGAACAATACTTCATGCTAGGTTTTCCCTTTATCTCATCACTGATCATCAGTTAGTAGTAATTAGGTCCATTATTCCTCCTTCCTGATTGGTCAAATTCACAATCTTCACTCATATGAAAGATCATTCAATAGTTTTGATTGTCACACAATAGCAAAACATGATTACATTAGAGAAAGAGAGAGAGAAAGAGAGAGGACAGTTGAATTACAATAGAACTATACTGAGAGTGATATATTGCGCATTCAATGAATAAAGAATATAGAGAAAGTGTCATTACATATTTTCTGTTTTGTGATGATGCTTATAAACTGACAACCAACACTTATGGTGCTTGTGTTACATTACATACTCAAAGGCATTCAAAGGTAAGGTTTATGTATTTTCTATTAGCAGTTTCATGCTAAGTAGGAAATATCAAAATGATAGGCATGTGAAGTAAAAATGATTTAACTAAATTGCAAACTAATCCAGTGGATACCAGATGTTAAAAACTAACCTTAGGTTAAAGACAAAACTGCATTGTAGCATAATGCAGTATTCAATAGCTTAACACCTGTTTTAGCTATTCAATATACTGGTTTATTTAATCAACCTGATTATAAATTTGCAGGACAAACAGACAGGCCCCAGGACACTAACAAGTAGTAAGATATTCTGTAAAATGGCTTTGATTAAAGAAAGGGCAAAAAAAAAAAAATGGTTAAGTTTAAAATAGTCTGAGATCCTTTCCCATGGCACAGCTATTTTGATTTTAAAACTTCAAAATATTTCTAAAAAATAAATACAAAAACAATGATGATAAAATAATAATAATAATAATAATAATAATAATAATAGTAATAATAATAATAAACCATCATTTATATAAATCTAACAAGGACATTAACAGAACCATGCTAGAGAGAATGAGAGTTGATTTAAGAGAAGAGTGCTTTCGACATGTAACAGACAGAGTATTTGGTTGAATGATTTACATTTTGAACAACATGCAGCAATGTCAGGAACTGGAGTGATAAAGAATAAAAAGAGAGGAGATTTAAACACCTATTTACCTTTAGCTATTCGGTGCCTTTCGGTGTCAGCATCACTGCCCGATTCCTCTGCAGACTCAGATTCCTGCAAAATCAGGCAATGAAGAATTGAAGTTTTGCAGAGAAAAGACATTGCAAGAGAAAATGCAAAGGTAAATAAAATGAAGGTGAACAGAAAAGAAAATTTGGTACAACTTACTGAAGCAACAACTTTTACTAAAGATAGCAAATATAATGCTTGGATAGCTCAGAGAAAGCATATAAATCTGAACTTGTTTGACCTCATTTCAACATTAAAGCAAAAGTTTAAATATTTATATTTATTAAATTAACTCCAACAGTACTTTTTAATAGAATTCTGAAAGTTGAGACCAACTTTCAGTATAACAATTAACAGATTCTCCGTAACAGGTTCAATCCTAGCTCAAAGAGCCCCTATCATATATTGAAATAGAAGTTTACCATCAAAAAAGTGGAACAACAACAATTCATTATACCCTAGACATTGCAGTACTCACCAATATTTTGCTATGTAATGATTTAATTTCTGGTGATTTCTTCATCTGCAATACACAAAGCAACAGTTGCACCAACTTTACACATATCAGCAACAGTTGTTCAGTGCTGCTATTGCTGCCATTGTGCAGAGTGAAAGGCTTTGCACACTAACATTTGTAAAGCTTGAGGTGAACACACATGAGTTTGGGAGAGCTAATGCTAACATAAAGAAATGTGATGTGATGTCATACACAAAGGTGATTGCAGTTTAATAAAACTTCATTAACCCATATAAGGTTAAAAAGTAAAAGGTTAACAATGTAAGTTAATACGTAAAAGGTTAACAACAAGTGAAGAAATGTAAAAACAATTAGAACAGGTCAGGTGACATGGAAAGGCTAAGACTAGTTAGAAGGCAGTTATATCACTAATCTGGAGGTGAAGAAACATTTGTGATATATTACAAGGCAGTTACATCACTAATACAGAGATGATGGTACAACTGTGAATGAGTTGGAACATAAATTTGCAAACTGAAGACTAAAGGAAAACATTCTGTGAGAAAAACGAAATCAAGTAAAATATTATGAATGATAAAACAAAAGTAATGATTAAAAGGTCACATAACATTGCACATTATGCTGTCAACATGTTACAAAGTTCCAGTTTCATAAAATGATGGAAAGATGGCCTAAAATAGTTGTGGGTTTTGCTGCTCTTATGTTCTTATGGTTATTAAAAATAATATAAAATTTTCTTCCAAAAAAACTAGGTCACTCATTTGTTTCATCGTCATCATTATTTAATGTCTTTTATCCATGCTGGCATGGGTTGGACAGTTTGACTGGGCTGGTGTGCTGGAAGGCTGCACCAAACTCCAGTCTGATTTGGCATGGTTTTCTGTGGCTGAATGCCCTTCCTAACACCAACTACTTGCTTGTTCATTTTAATATCTGTTTTTCCATGTTAGTTTGGCTTGAACAAGAATGGATTTTGAGGTAAAGTTTTGCAGCCAGATGCTTAACCTGCCACCAATTTTCATCTGTTTTTCAGATAAGGGATTTTAATATTCTACTGGTGGTCAAAAGTGTAGAGTAACCCATCATAATGTCATCAACTTCAGCATCACTTTGCTCAAATAGAAAGATCAACATGCACCGTTTAATAGAATTTCTGCTTACTAAGCTGACCTGCAAGGCATTGGTTAGCCTGAGACATTAGTAGAAGACCCTTGCTCAGGGTGTAGTGCAGTGGGATTGTTGAATCCCACTGGGACATATGGTCAGAGGTATGGGCTCTCACTTGTCTCATCTATATAGCCAAACGCCATCTATAAGGCCATCGTCTTCACTATTCAAAAGAAGTTTCATTCTGAGCATAGACAAGATCATTATTAGTTGTCTTAAGGATGAACTTATTGTTCTACTTATCCAAACAATATTGCAATATGAGCCAATAAAGAATGTGTGTGTGTAAGGAGCTTTCAATATATCATTCATCCTGCCAGAAATAACCAAATTCCCTCAAATCCCAAGCTACCATTTTAAAAATAGGGTACATTAGATATTGTACTCCTAGATGTATATATATATATATCTGAATGAAAGACAAGATAGTCAGAGCTGGAATGGTTAGGATTACATATTGTTGCTATTATGTTAAACTGTTGTATGTCCAAATTTGGCCAAATGTGTTTTTAAAAATTTTAATTTTTGCTTGCAATAGTCAGTTCTTTTGGTCAAACTATTATATCCCCAGCTGCTTCAGATGCCAAGATAGCAAATATTGTCAAAGTGTAGTACAACAGTTTTGCTATGGAATGGTGAAACTATTTTTTCGTTTTCTGAAAAAGCAATGTTTTGGACTTACGACACTTTTGCATAATAGCAATAATATATATCTGCTGGGGCTAAACAACATCTGATTTTTCAAATTAAAGGTAAAAAAAGGTAAGATAAAAAGAAAACTGGCTCAAAACTTGGGGTAATGTTATACAGGATGTGTAACATTTGAGCCTTAGCAATAATGTGAACTATCAAATCAAGACAACATTTTGAGTGTGACATATTTTTAAAGACCAAATTTTGAAATATATTTGTGTAAATGTGTGAAAGGCAAGTATCACCTTTTTAACTTTAAAACTGTGTCAAAAGAAAGTTGAAAGCCACTCACCTTGATCATGTCTTGTTCATCATAGGAGACATCTAATGAGATGCCTCTTTTCATTGAGGAGTCCCGAGATATACCCACTTCTTCCTTGAAAGTATCAAAGCCTGTAAAAAGGATTCAAGTAATGACAGCAATATTGGCATAATTATTATCATCATCAGAAACATTTCAATGACTGCAACAAAACTTATATTTTCTAAGTTCATTCAATACATAACCATGGTTATTTATCGCCCAATATTTCTTCTCACAAATCATGTAAACCAACAACTGGGCATTTACTACATTCAATACCAGCCCATTATCTCTATAACCTAAATGACACAATGTGACTTTGCTATCTCTATATTCCAAATCAACCAACAATTACACTACATTTTCTATTTTCCAACAATCTTGACTGTCCCACTGCTATACTTATACTATAACAGTTACAAGTGTCATACTATTATACCTGTACTACAACAGTGATAACTGTTACAGTTATATCGATACCACAACTGTCATGAATGTCACACTGTTACATGTGTAGCCTAGATGCTCAGATTGCTATACTGTATCCATACTACAAACCAATGGATGTGGCAAAGCTACCTGGTCACCAAATTTTGGCTCGTCTTTTGCAATTAGCTTCACAGGTATGTTAAAATGCAGTATAAAATACCCACTGTTTAAAGGTTTCATCCCATAAAAAAACCCATCAATTAATCCCATCAGTTGCTGTTCTATGAAAACTGAACTTTCATTTACTTTTTCATGGTACTGTTGTTCAGAAAACCACTTGACTTCAGAAAACATTATTTAGTTATTCATTAGAGATGTAACACCCATTTCTCAAAGTCTAATATACTATCTGAACCCCAAATCTGAATCCAGTATATCTGTCACTGACATCCCCTCAACATGCTTAAAGAAAGAGGAACCAATAAGCAAAGACTTGATATTCATCATGGTTAGCATGACTTTACATGATGTAATGTTTGTATATATTGTTGGTTGTTTTTGTCAGTGAAATATGATCAATTAATGTTCAAAACTTGTTTCATTTGAAATGACAGCGTTGACATGGATCCAATGAGTCCAAGGACTGCATTGTACTCTAATGTCTGCTTTGGCATGGTTTTTACAGCTAGATACCTTTCCTAATACCAACCACTTTACAGCATGGACTCGAGTGCTATTTTTTGTGTCACCTGCACACGTATAAAATGTATAAGACCTAAACTCAAGATATGTCCAAACAGATATTGCTTAAGTAACATCAGCAGATTATGTAGGAATATTACATTGTTGAAATGAAAAGAAATGGCAGATACAACCATTTCGATGGTGTACAATATTTTTTGTAAGAGGAACAACAGATGAAAAACTGAGTTGTATTAGGAGTGGAAGTAAAGGTAACAGCAATCTTGGAGTAATCTAATAGATATAAAAATAATCTAGTTGTAGTAATAATGCTAGTGGTTGCAGTTGGATTTACAGTACTGGTCATGGTAGCTTAGTGTGAATGAGTCAATTTAACTCACCTGACTGATCCATGGCAACTCTCCCAGCTGCCATATCAACTTCATCCTCAACTGTTACAACATCGTACATGCATTTCTTCACTACATCTTCACGATTGATGCGTATCAATGCTTTTTCTAATGCATTACCTGCAAGAGAAGATACAAAACAATACAGGTGATTAAAATACTGCCTTTGTATAGAATTTAATGTGTAAAGTAACAGCATATAACATCATAGTTTTGGGTGGGGTTCATTGCAGGATTATAACACAAGAAAAATAAAGAATCCCAGGATTCCAAGAACACATCAATGCAAATGACATCAATACATATAAAATTCTGCAGAACTAATGAGGAAGACTCTATATCATCACACAACCTTCTAGAAGTAGTAACCAAATCTCCCTCAAGTAACAATAGCCAGCTATGTTAAAAAAAATTTTTAGGTAATGTAGCTCTAAATACATTACATCTAAAACAAAACATGGTTTGGTTATGGCTGGGACATCTTTGATTATAGAATCTACTCAATACTGATCAGTGACATTCTACATCCACTTTCTTTTCCCCTATCCATTGCAACAATTATAATGAGCCAACAAAGGGTCCCCTCTTTTGTTAGAAATAGTAATGAAGTCTCTCTCAACCCACACACCACCATCATCATCATTCAGCATCTGCTTTCCATGCTGGCATGGGTGAGATGGTTTGACAGGAGCTGGCCAGCCAGAAGCCTGTACCAGACTTCTGTGTCTATTTTGGCAGAGTTTTTACAGCTGGATGCCCTTCCTAACACCAAACACCCAACAGAGTGAACTAAGTGCCACCATTAAAAACAAAACAAAAAAACATTGGACAAGTTTTACCCTAGATATACAAAAAACTGAGATGGTCAGAACCAGAATGCCTATGCTTATCAGCCTATTGAGTCAAGGCTTGCCTGGTTGCTTGGCAACAATCCAAACCTGTGTTGGTCAGGGTTAACATTCTTAATGTTTCATCAGCATTCTAGCTACCATGGTTACCTTGCCTTCATTTACGGCACTTCTAAAATGACTTTTGTAAACTTTTCAACTGTTTTAAGATTGTAGGAGTTAGTTTCAGGAAGATTAAATTTTTTTTTTTATTTTACTTATTTTTCATTTTTGCAATTGATAGTGAGTCATGTCACCCTTCTTGTTGATTCACCAAGTCACTACAAATTGGAGTGCTCAGCATGGTCATACACCAAGCAGAAAGTATAGACTATATACTCTGGATCTATATAGATCTGGACTATTAGATCTATAGCCATGGTATACACACAGATGTAAACCATGGCTAAAAATATGTGCTTTAGGTGTGCATGAGCATGACTGATTGAGGGTTTCACAGCTACAAACAAGTACCAACACCCCAGAATACATTGGGGATTCTACCATGAAGCATCAGCAGAGTCCAATTTAACTATGTACGAGTCTGATATGTGTGTGTGTCTATCAGATTGCAATACTGCACCTCTCAGAAGACACCAGGCTTCAACACTACACCTCTAATAACTTACCACACTATTCTCACAATATACTCAAGCTGTAACACTGCACCTGTCACTACACACCCTGACTATTATACTACACCTGTTACAACATACCCATGATGTCACACTGCACTCTCACAACAGGCACTGACTGTCATACTGTACCCTTCACAACATGACAAGGCTACACACTGTACCTGTCACAATATGGCCATGCTACAACACTAAATACCTTAAAACATGTCTACATCCCAATCAAATGATAACTACTCAATTTCAGTCAACCATTGCAGTCATAGAAGAGATTGAAATACGGCTTATATTAAGTTGTATCTGGCTCAGTATTTGCTGTTATCAAAGATAGAAAAGGACCAGCTTAATTATCATCAAGTAGAGTCAGCCGAAGTAATTGAACAAAAATGAACAACAAGTATCACAGCAGCAATTTACAAACAATGGTAACAAAGTTAAATCCTCACCTGATGCTTTTTCGCCATTCTTCTCCACCCAGAGATGTAGCATAGCCAAAGCTTGATCATTGACTGTGTTGTAATCTGTTTTGATCTTGTTAATCTCCGACATTGTGATGTCTAGCTGTTGGGCCAGCATCACCCAATCACCTTGCAGTGTGTCGGCAACGTCCACTATTTTCATCTGGGCTCGACTGATGGTATCTTGGAGAACTGGGAAAAAAAAAAAAAGGAAAAATAAATCATGCAGTTATCTAAGGATGTTTAGCTACATTCTAACAAACATGTAGGTGTTTAGCTACATGATAGTAGCCATTTGTAATGTATACCCAACATTATTGTGGTCACCTAAAGAGGTTTAGCTACATGTTGCTAAACATCTGCAGGTAGTAGCCATCAGTAGGTGTTTAGTCACATGACAGCAGCCACCTATAAGTGCTTAGCTACAGTTCTTTAGTTACTTAGTAGCAGTTTGTGGGTATTCAGATACAGGCTGCCAACCACATGTTTCTGTTTGGCTGCTAAGAGTCATCTGTATGTTTAACCGCATTGTAATTATGTGTTTAACTATAATCTAACTACCTCTAAAATGTATTTAGCTACATGCTATAACTTTCATTAGAATTGAATTTAAGACGTGAAAATATCTTCACAAAGACTTTGATGCCGACCCATCTGAGACTGTTCTTGGTTCTATGATACAAATGACTTGTTTTAAAGTGATAAAAATTAAAACATTCCCTCAAAATTCCATGTTAATTTATATTCCACAAACCAGTTTAATGATGATTTTCGTTATTTCAAAATCAACTGAAGTGAAAGCAGTATATTTTGAAAGAAGTATAATAGAAAAAGACTTTGAAATTTTAAGAAATGAATAAATCAGTAAATTCAAAACAGCCTCACCAATTCCGTGTTCTCTAAGAAGACTGTGCCGTTTTCGAACTTCAAGAGCTTCCTCTGAAGTGATTTCTGTTGAATCGGCCTGAAATTGAAAAAAACAAAAAATTTCCACTATAAATAAGATATACCGCAATAACAATCATAATAATAATAATAATGATAATAATAATATAGATTCCTAACATTGGCATCAGGCCAAATATTGTAATAGGGAGAATATATTGACCAAGTACCTGATTGGTATTTTATAATAATTGATTTCAAAAAGGATGCGAGTCGGTAGAATTGTTAGAATGCCAGAAAAAATGCTTAGCAGCATTTCTTCTGTCATTACATTCTGAGTTAAAATTCCACCAAGGTTAATGTTACATTTCACCTTTTTGAGGTCAATAGGGTAAGAATCAGTTGAACACAAAAGTTGATGTAATTAATAAGCCCCCTTCTACAAAATTTCAGGCCTTGTGAAAGAATTTACTGACCTTGAAAAGTAGAGAAGTAAAGTTGACCTCAATAAGATTTGAAATCTGAACATAAATGTTTTTAACTAAAATATTTAACAAAATATTTTAAGGCGGAAATCTAGCAGAATCAGCTTACTGATTTTGTCAATTCACTGTGCTAATAGCAATAATAATAATTTCAAATTTTGACACTGAGCCAGCAGTTTCAAGGAGTGAGGGAAGTTGATTAGATCATACCAACCCCAGTACTTGATTGGTACTTATCTTATTAATTTTAGTTAATTTTTGTTTATTTTCAGACCATTAAAATAGAATGTCAAGTTAAGAAAAACGAGCATTTTCGACATCTTCTTTTTGCTTTTAATCAAGGTTCTAAGGCCGCAAAAACTGTTCATGACATTTGTGCTGTGTATGGAGAGGGTGCCATAGCTGAAAGAACTGCTCGTGATTAGTATGCCAAGTTCAAAAATGGAAATTTTGACCTCAAAGATGCACTTCATTCTGACCGTCCAGTTGAGTTTGATGAAGAGCAATTAAACCAACTTTTGCATGAAAATTCTCGTCAAACGACAAGGGAACTGGTAGAGAAAATGGAATGCTCCCACACTGCTATAGAGAAGCATCTTCACTCAATGGGAAAGGTTTAGAAGTATGGAGTATGGGTTCCACATGCTTTAAGTAACAACAACAAAAATCAAGGCGCCACAAACTCCGCTGGCTTGCTTGCTCATCACCGCTCAACTGATGGACACAAGCAACGATTTCTTTACCGAATCATTACTGGCGACGATAAATGGTGCCTGTACATCAATATGAAACAGTGTAAGGAATGGCTTAGCCCCAGTAAACAAGCGACACCGCGCATGAAACAAGATCTTCATCTGCATAAAACGATGTTGTGCATATGGTGGGACTGGGTAGGGATTATCCATTACAAATTGCTTGAATGGAACCAAATGGTCAATGTGGAACTCCATGTACAACAGATGGAACAACGCAACACGGCTATTCAAGAGAAAAGGCCTAATCGGCAGGATGGAGTTCTTCTGCTGCATGACAACGCCTGCCCTCATATCGCCAATATGACCAAGGAAGCCATTCAAACGCATGGCTGGGAAGTGCTGCCATACTCGCCGTACTCTCCTGATTTGGCACCAACAGATTTCCACCTCTTTCGATTTATTTCAAATGCTATGCATGGAGTTTTGTTCAATACTGATGCAGAATTGAGAGCTTGGTTGGATCAATTTTTCAAGTCAGGTGATTTCTACCAATGAGGTATTGAAAATCTTGTTGAACATTAGGAATAAGATGTAAACAACAAGGGTGAATTCATTATTAATTAATTAGTTGTTATTTTTTATTAAACCTTTAAAAAAATTTAAATTAAAAAAAAAACCCCGCAGGAACTTAGTTGCCAACTCAATAATTTAGGCACATAACCAACAATTTGGTCAGAGGGGAGTTTGTCAATTAATTTGATCCCAGTACTTGACTGGTAATAATAATAAAAAGATTAAAATAACAAATGGAATATAAATGATGAGTGATCAGATAAATTGAGGAACAAATATATGGAAGTGAGGACAGAGAGAGAGAGAGAGAGAGAGAGAAAAAGGAAAAGAGTGGGCTGGAAAAATGAGAGAGAAAGAGAGAGGGACAAATATACAGGGAGATAGACAAATAGACAGAGAGAGGAAGAGAAACATGCAAATAGAGGATAAATAGAATGAGATAGGGAAAATAGTTCTCTAGAGAGGGTAAAAAAATAATAGAGAAGGGGACAGAGAGAAAGGGAGACAAATAGAAAAATTAGATTAGAGTCTTACCTTGGATACATCAGGCAGTACAATGTTGAGGTTACAGATGGGAGATTGAGGTGCCTCACCCCGTGCTACTTTCGGTTCTTTCATGAAAGCCACACGAGCAGCTGCCTCTTGGTCTAGATCACGAACCTTCACCGTACAGGGAAGGCGGTTTTCTCGGAATGCTCGGAAATGGACGTACAGCTGATCACCAGATTTGGTGACAGGTATTAGATTGCCAGCCATCTCCACATACTGTGGTCGTCCTTGCAGCACCTGTAATGATATCAATTATCATTATTAATATTGTCATAGTCAATAGCACTGCCATCATCCTTTCCAGAAGCATTATTCACATAATGGTATATAGATTCTATATAGTGATTGTTTTTATCATTATATTGGATAATGGAGATATTTCACACCACTCACTTGCAAAGTTATCTTCATATTTAGCCTATATATATATATATATATATATATATATATATAGAGAGAGAGAGAGAGAGAGAGAGAGAGAGAGAGAGAAAGAGAGAGAGAGAGAGAGAGAGAGAAAGAGAAAGAGAGAGAGAGAGAGAAAGCGAGAGAGAAAGCGAGAGAGAAAGCGAGAGAGAAAGCGAGAGAGAAAGCGAGAGAGAGAGAGAGAGAGAGAGAGTTGGCTTGGCGATAACTATTAATATATATATATAGATATAAATGAAAAATATTTCAATACAAATGTATTAATTTCCAGCAAAAAATAGCCCTATAAGGGTATATATATATATAAATTCATAAGATTGGTACAACAAGGCACCGATATTTACTGGACAATAGCAATCGATATAAATACGACGCTATTGTACAGCTTCACTGCGTATATACTGGCAAAAATGCGTGTGTACAACAAATATGAAAAACTTGTCTTACCTTATATAGATATAGATATATATAATGTATGTATATAAAACAGTTACTAATTAATACAAATAGTAGTATAGAAGAAATAAATGAAGTTGAAAATGCACAAGATTTTATATTAACAGTAATACTGGTTTCACATTTGTATGATTTTCAAAACTAAGTTGTGAGACACATGGAGCTGTGTCACAAATAGTATTATTTACTGAGCTGAAAGAGGAGTACTCACTACAACATGGATAGAGTTTGTTTATTGTAAATTTATTTTAGTTATGGAGTTGACACCAACAGTATATTGGCTATACCTCCATAAACATTTCACATTATCTAGTGTTGACTGAGGATTACCACTGATATATATATATCTGTTGAAGCAAGTTAAATCGATATTGAACCAAATTCGACGACTGGCACCCATGCCAAACTTTCCTTCATTGGACACTAAACTCTGCTTGCAAAGACCTGTTGGGGCAAGTGAAATCGAAATCGTAATCGAGCCAAATTCAATGACTGGCACCCGTCCCAGTGGAGTGCTAACAGCACCGTCTGAGTGTGATCATTGTCAGAGCAGCTGTCTGGCTTCCGTGCCGGTGGCACATAAATAGCACCATTTGAGCGTGATTGTTACCAGTGTTGTCTTACTGGCACTTGTGAAAAAACATTCGAGCGAGGTCATTGCCAGTGCCGCTGGACTGGCTCTTGTGAAGGTGGCACGTAAAAAACACCATTTGAGCATGGCCGTTACTAGTACTGCCTGACTGGCCCTCGTGCCAGTGGCACGTAAAAGCACCCACTACACTCTCAGAGTGGTTGGCGTTAGGAAGGGCATCCAGCTGTAGAAACACTGCCAGTTCAGATTGGGGCCTGGTGCAGCCATCTGGTTTGCCAGTCCTCAATCAAATCGTCCAACCCATGCTAGCATGGAAAGTGGACGTTAAACGATGATGATGATGATGATGATAAAGCACTATATATTGATGGTATAAGGTCATTGGTATCAACTTCACAAGGTAACTATAAATAAACCACACACACACACACATACAAGAATGATGTAAGGTTCTATCCTGTAGAGCCTGATATTTGGTATGCTCACTTAGTTACTGTTTGTCTCAGATGATAGGTTGTCATGGTAACTAACCTCACTGGTACTCTAGAATGATAAGTTCTAATAACTAGCTTATCCTATTTATGTAGACAACCTCCTGTACAGATAGAGATAATCATTGATATCCACCCATAAAGAGCTTCCATAAAAACTCAACGACTGTGAACACAGCCCTTCTTAGGATGGCAGTAACTCCAAGGAAGGACTTGTGTTGATCAGATGACATGGATAATAGTGGGTGGTGAGATGATATGAGACTTATCCAACCAACCAGCATAGAAAAACAAACATAAAATGGTAATGATACCATCATCATTATCATTATCATTGTTTTAATGTCCACTTTTCCATGCTTGTATGAGTCAGACAAAATTTATAGAGTCTGATTTTCTATGACTGGATGCTTTTCACTCTTCTTATTTCTAACCCTCACCTGTTTCCAAGTAAAGTAATATTTCTCCATGACCAGACATGTTTTCATTGAAGACTGGAAATGAAGGACACTGCTTGCATGACACTAACACTTGTTTACAACAATCACGCAATGTTGAGGCAAGGCGACAATAACACATAAGAACACACACACACATGCACAAGAACACACACAACAGGGCAATGGGCTTCTTTCAGTCCCATCTACTATATCCACTCACAATGGCTTGGTTGATCCAGGGTTATAGTAGAAACACTTGCTCAAGGTGCCAAAATTAACTGAAACAAATGCAGTGTATTTCAATAGTAATAGGAATCAACAGGAAAGACAACTTACTTCAACATCTCGGCTCCGAGCGACTTCGGTGAACTTTTCTTGTTTTTCTAGAGTTTTGTCAATCTTGTCGTCAGTCATACAAAACATTCGCAGTTTCCCCTCTTCAGGAGCATGCCGCTTGGCGAATATGACAAACTTGGCCATGAAAGGTACAACCACTGCTTCTTGGTAGAGTTCGGTGGCCATTCGACTTGCTTCATTCACATTTTGACAATCCATCAACCAGAACCTGAACGTCAAACAAGGAGAGACTAAGTTTTAGCCAGAGGAGCAGTTGCTGGTGTTGGTGTTGGGGCTTGCAAAATTGAGGGGGAGAAGCAGATAAATCTGGTTGTGGAGATGAGGGGGTTATGAGTATGAATAACTGTCATTGTAATGTATTGCGTATGTTAGTCTTGGTGTATGTTTGAGTATATTTGTATGTATGTTTTTTGTATGTATCTGTGAACGTATTTGTCAGGTGTGTATACATTTAAATGTACATATTTTCAAGGTTCATAATGATGAACAAAGCAAGACCAACAGCTACTACCACAATCATGTTTGTCCCAGAGAGAGAGAGAGAGAAAGAGAGAGAGAGAGAGAGAGAGAGAGAGAGAGAGAGAGAGACGGGGAGAGAGAGAGAAAGAGAGAGAGAGATAAATGCGAATCAGAGAGAGTCAAGAGGGACAAATAGAGAATGGGACAGACAAACAGATAGAGGAGAAAGAGAGAGAAAAACATGCAGACAGAGAGAGAGAAAGGGAAAAATAGAGAAAGAGAGGGTAAACAAAAATAGAGAAGGGGAAAGACTTAGACAAACAGATAAACAGGAAAGCTAGATTACATTTTACCCTTGGGTACATCAGATAGTACAATGTGACAACAGAACCAACAGTAAAAACATTTTAAAAAGAGAATTGGTTGTGAGAGAGATAGAAACTTACCTAGCTGAAACAGTTGTTGTGAATGAAACACAGTCATTTACAAATGTAAGTTGGGTGCTGGCAGTGATATCTTCCCAAACAGCTGGGGTCGTTCCTCCTAAAGCAGCAACACAAGAAGAGTTGAAGAAAAAAAAAAAAGAAAAAGAAAATATGAAACAAAGATATAGTTAATTAAATCTTTATTACAGTTGTTATTTTAGGGTGGTGGGAGTGGAGAAATAGATAACGTTAACAAAAATGTATTTATATTTGTTGTTGGAGCAATTTAGAGATTGTTACTGCATTTAATATCGTATCACACAAATCAATCACCGTCTCATGAAAGCAAATTTTTTTTTACCATCCATTCAGCTAAACAATAATAATATTAATAATCATCCTTTCTACTATAGGTACCAAGGCCTGAAATTTGGGGGGAGGGGGCTAGTCAGTTTCATTAACCCCAGTGTGTAACCGGTACTTATTTAATCAACCTCGAAAGGATGAAGGGCAAAGTCAACTTTGGCGGAATTTGAACTCAGAACATAGTGGCAGACAAAATACCGCTAAGCATTTTGCCTGGTGTGCTAACGATTCTGCCAGCTCACCACCTTAATAATAATAATAATAATAATAATAATAATAATAATAATAATAGTAATAATAATTGTAACTGATATATACACAACACCAGAAATTTTGTGGTGAGAGAATCAGTTGATTATATCAACCCCAGTATTTGACTGGTACTTTATTTTATCAATCTTCAGGTGAAGGATAGGCAAAGTTGACCAGTGGGATTTGAACTCAGAACACAAAGTGTCATAACTAAACACCACAGAGCATTTTGTTCATCACTCTATAGATTCTGCTACCCACCACAATAATTACATAGCAATAACAGAACTTATATACACACACACACACACATATATATGCAGACATATATACACACACACATATATCAAAAATAAAAAACAATATATATGCTAGTTCAGGTGTTCTGTGTTGACAACCCCACATTGGGATATCTACATTGAAGTGTAATACTCTCCTTAAAAAAAGGAGGTTAATTATTTGTTCAGTTAGCTTAATTAATGAACATAATCAATGCATATTTTTACAGAATTAATGCAATTGCTTTGACAAAAAAAAAAAAAAAATCCCTAACAGTCAACATTGTTTCTAATAACTTGTAATAAACAATGGGCACAACACAAGCTATTTAGAAACAACAACAACTACAACAATACTGACAACAGCTATAATTAATTAATTAATTAACTAAAAAAAATACTTCTATGAAAATCACACACGCACACACACACAATACTACCAATAGACTTGTGTCCACACACATGCATATAAAGTATATATATAAACATACATATATATATATATATATTATATACAAATGTATACACACATATACGTACACAGAGATTAAAAATAAGACACTGGTAGAGATGACAGGAATGACACCACCACAAAACTAAGACTAAAAAAATAGTCGTGTAGTACAGGGGAGAGGATATATATGTAGTCAGTACATGCTGTCACAACACCGACTAAGAAAGGTAGGTATGTAGTTCATAAATATGTATGTGTGTGTGTGTGTGTGTGTATATATATATATATATATATATATATATATATATATATATATATATATGGTTATACAGTTTTGTGGAATAGTTGAAAATTGGTTTAGTACTCTTAGTTGTTATGAAGTACTACCGCTGTCTTTGGAGTAAATGGAACAAAAAGAAAAGTAAATACAAAAAAAAAAAAAGAATTGTATTCTTACTGTCCAGGAACTCCAATTGTGTTTTAGCTTTTAATCATTAAAAAAATTTTTTTTTTCCAATTATGACACTGTAGATAAATATTTTGGCCAGTAATGAATCAGATCATATTTTATCTAATATCATAAATCTGACCAATTTGTTTCTTTTTTCAAAATACCATTTCGTTTTTGCTTTAAATGTCTTTTTTTTTTTTTTTTTTTTTTAACAATATTTATGATTTTAGTCTTCTGTTGTAAACCACAACATTTCAAACAATTTTGTCTGTTTACCATTGGATACCATGTTCATGTTCTATATATTTATGATTCTTTCAAGGGGTGGCACATCACCTAAAAAATGATACTCTAAGGCATACCTTATGCCAACATGTGTAGTAATACCCATATATATAATCATTTAACATCCATCTTCCATGCATGCATGGGTAGGACAGTAGCTGTAATATATACATACATACATATATATATATATATACTGTTTTTTTACTTGTTTCAGTCATTTGCCTGTGGCCATGCTGGAGCATCACCTTAATATATATCATCGTCATCATTCAGCATCTATTTTCCATGCTGGCATGGGTTGGATGGTTTGACCAGAAGTGGCAAGCTGGGCAGCTGCACCAGATTCCAGTCCTGATTTGGCTTAGTTTCTTTGGCTGGGGGCCCTTCCTGATGCTAACCAGTTTACAGGTGCTTTTAACGTTCTACTGGCACCAGTGCTTTTACATGGCACCGGCACAAGTGCTTTTTATGTGGTGCTGGCAGAGGACAAGTCTTCTTGAGTACTATATATCTAAAAACTGGCACTGTATTGGTTACGATGATGAGAGTTACAGTTGATTTGATCAACAGAACAACTTGCTTACGAAATTAACATGCAAGCAGCAAGCACTCCACACACACACACACACATGCACCCATAACATAGTTCTCAGGGAGATTCAGCGTGACACAGAATGTGATAAGGCTGACCCTTTGAAATACAGTTACAGCTCATTCTTGTCAGCTGAGTGAATTAGAGCAATGTGAAATAAAGTGTCTTGCTTAAGGACACAACATGCCACCAGGAATCAAATTCACAACCTTACAACTGTGAAATGAATACCCTAACCACTAAGCCATGTACCTTCACAATACGCACACACATGCATGCACATGTGACTAACTCCTTCAGCACCAACTCGTAAACTATCTCCATTCAAATTAAAATCTTGGACTGAAATCTACCACATTAAAGTTAATATTAGATTTCAAAAGATAAACATATCTTTCATCAAATTGGAAGCTAGTTACAATTATCCACTAACTATTACCTTCAAGTGTTATACAGTCAATTATATTAACCCCAGCATCTCACTAGTGCTTGGTTTATTGATCTCAGAAGGATGCAAAGTAGTCTTGAGTGGAATTTTAGTTAGAACATTAAAGGATGTAAACAAATGCCACAAAGTATTTTGTTTGATGCTCTATGAACTCTACCTTCCACCAAATTAGATATTCAAAAGGAACAAGTTATCAGGTTTTAAGCTAACCCACATGGTAAACAGAGACTAAACCATTTGAAATGTTTTTTTTTTTTTCCACAAGTATATATACATTAAATAAATTATAAAAAATATAAAAGAAATAAAGACAAAGAGGCTGATAGCTGTTTCATCTAATAATAATAATAATGATAAATCTGCAGAAATTTGGCATTGGTGCTTCTGTAGCAAAAGTGACAGCCACTTAAGATCATTTCAGAACACAATTAAAAAAAAAAAAAAATTTCAATAGGGCCCAAATCATTTTACTTTGAAAATAATTATAAGGAGGCAACTTGTGAGAAATTTGAAACAATTACATAAGTTTCTTGGTGTAATGTGTGTGTGTGAAGTTGAAACATTCATGCCTTTACTAAGGGTATATTGGCAACATGATAGGAGTGACACAGGAAGTGAAATCACAAGCAGGTTCACCAGGAACCCACTTTTGCTCTACAATGGCCAACAAATGACAACAAAGTTTGTAGACAACAGCTAAAATGGAAGGGGCATGCTGAACAGTTGTAGTTCTACAGAAAAGTCTGGCAATGACAGAAGACAAGGAAGGATTTTGCTTCCCACACTCTACACATAAATAGCTGCGAAGTTAAGATGTTGGACTATTGATCACATGGAATGGAAAAACTGAAAAGTTCCATGTCACTGTATGATGAAATGAAGTAGAAACTAACGCTTTTTTTTTTTATAACTGCCTTGTTTCTTTTATCATCAATTCACTCTCCCACCCATATCTTTTAGCCAATTACCTTACCTGAAACATTAGTCTCTACTTCAATTCATGACAATACACCATTGTACATTAGTTTCAGTCTTTTAATCCAATCCAGTTCTTCTCAACACAGGCCATCACTAATCTATCAGTTCTAATGACTGTCTTTTTTTTATTTTTATTACTGACCATATTGGTTATAAATTCAAACCTTACTTTTCTACAACTACTATATCGCTACACCTACTTCTACTAGAACTACAGCTATTGTGTCATGCCCCTGAAAAAGGCACATTACTCTGCTTGCCTCAGTATGCCTGGCTGATAACATATGTTCAACATGTTAACACAAATTAAAGGAAAAAAGAAAACAGACCAAAAAGAATTGAAATAAATAGACCCTAAAAAGGAACCAAACATAGACAAGCGGCTAATTTAGACTAACAACAGGCAAATCAGTGGTCCACCTTTTAACCCCCACCCACTTTATCTCTGTAGTTTTAATATTTCTAATGATTTCAAATAGCAAAGGGTAAATCAGGACGCAGTATCAAAAATAAATAATAGCAAATTAGTTATGTAGGAAATAATTAAGCAGATTTTTCAAAAAATAGTTAAAATTATAATAAATTTATCAAGAATAAAGAAAAAATCAATAATTGTAATAAATTAGTGAAAATTAACAAAGCAAAGCACATATTTTGGAACCCTTTTTATGGAGTTAACTTGATCTTATTATTATCCAAGGTTATCTAACTCTTTTATCCTTTTTTTCTTTAGGGAACTTGGCTAGCATTTTGGTTCCTAGTATAATATACTAAATGATTAATTTATTGCCCATCTCTTTAAATTTGGAATGTAAGGGACCAGGTTCTATATTATACAGTATATCCAGTGTAATTCCCAGAACAACACCTTTATATGGTGCCATCCTTCCAATCATACACCCTCAATATGCTTGAGTTGAGCACCCTATTACTTTTATTATGATTAAGTGTTCAATTTCTATTTAAAAATAAACACCCTCCCTAGAAACAAATCATGAAAGATGAACAAATTTATATATATAATAGTTTAAAAGGGGCAAGGCATACTGGATATTGTAGTCCTAGATACATTCTAAGTTGGAAAAAAAAATTACAGGTTGGTCACAGCTGAAGTATCTTTGGTTATAGGTCTGCTCAACAGACAAAATACCTTTAGATCACAATTTAAATATATACATATATATATATATATATATATATATATATATATATATATATATATATGAAACTATTCCTTGGAAGCATAGTTCAGTTACATATAACACAGGGAGATGGAGTGGAAATGAAAACAATCCACAGATAAAAACACAAAAAATCCTCCACTATTTCAAAGTAAAAGAAACATTTTACCAATTCTCCTCAGACTATCTTAAGTAAATCATTGGAAATGCCAAATAAGACATCACCTTTGCAACTCATTCTCAGAAGATGTTGATTCAGTAAATGCTACACCTATGCAGAGATCACATTTTGGCCATTCAGTATGTGTAAATGATAGAACAGCCTACCCAGATTCTCTCAAGATGTAGTAGATAAAGACAAAAATAACAATCTAAATGTCCCTTTAGTCCTTTTGATACCAACAGCTTGATAGAATCTCTGAATTTTATGATACAAAAACATTCATCTTAGAGTGTTCATATTTCAATTTACACCTTCCATCATAATATTTTATAAAACCTTTTGTTAAATTATATTCCAACCACCATCTTAATAATGGAAGAGTTGGTTGTATTTTTAAACCCTCCAAACTTAAGATTACATTAAAAGTTAAAACATGAATAGTGTACTTCAATAGAAACATGACCACAAAAGGGCTAAGCCCTCTTGCTGTTCAAGCAAGTGTATTGTTAAAGACAGCCAGTGGATTTTAAAAACCTTAACCTTTATGTCGTACACGAATGCCACTCACCTCTACCTAAGCTTCACACTAACTACACATAGTAGTAGATTGGAGCATATCAGCTCCAAAATGGAATGAAAACCATGTAAGTGGCAGATACAAAAAAAAAAAACAAAAAAAAACAAGACTAAAAGGGTGGCATACAGACAAGAGTTATTAGTCCAAGAAGACACCTTGCAGATGCTGATAGGGGAAGATAACAAAAATGTCTGCAGAACAGAGGCTGCAGCAGAGTCACAAAGACTAGAGTAATTTTACATTGAATTACTTTCTTGAATCAATTTTAAGTTAGGGGCCAGAACTGGACACCAATGATGAAGACGAAATACTGGAATTATCACAACATTGATTTTCAAAAGAGTAATTTTTGTTTCTTTTAAAGAAACAATTTAGAAATATGAAAGAATAATTGTGAAAACATGCAAGAATTTATTCCCAAACAATAAACTTTTCCTGCTTTGTCATTGCAATTATTCATACACACACAAACATATACATATGTGTGTGAACATATATATATATATATATATAAACACACACATACAAATATGCTAAAATATACATATATAAATTTCTATTACACACACACAATCAATTTCAACATATGAACATCCAGTTGTCCAATCAACTGAACAACTGACTCACTGAATTGATGTGCTAAGTGGCTGAGTATACCATACTTCACAGACATGAATCCTTAATACGATTCTCAGGTGGAATCGATGCAACAAAGTTGAACCTCTGAATTACATTTATGATCCATCTGATGGTTTTTCTATAGCTTCTGTCAAACCAACTTCCCTCATATGGTTTGGGTTGACCCCAAGGCTATGCTAAAGATGCTCGCCAAACATGTCACAAAGTGGCGTCAAATCCAAGACTTCTGACCCAGTCAGTCATGTCTGTGTCGAGATATTATCTATACCAACACAGAAATATACATTTTTTTGTTTGGTTCTTTTACTGGTTTCAGTCACTGGAGAGCAGCCATAATGAGGCAATGCCTTGAAGGGTTTAGTCAATCAAACTGACATCCAGTACTTATTTTTAAGCCTGGGATTTATTCTATCAGTTATTTTGTCAAACTGCTAAGTTATGGGTATGTAGATAAACCAACACTGGTTGTCAAGCAGTGAGACACACACACATGTATATACACAATAGACTTCTGCATAGTGTCTATCTACCATAGACCAGAGCTATAGTAGAAAACTCTTGCCCAATGTGCCATGTAAGTGTGATTGAGCCCAAGACCACATGATTGCAAAGTAAATTTCTTAATCACAGTCATTCCTGCAATTCACACACACACACCTTGTGGAAGCCTAAAAGTGTGATCACTTTGGGATGAAGTCATTTTTAATAATAACTGGTACACACTAATAACCAGCTGATAATTCATTTTAAACAGAGTTCAAGATCCACTGGTTTCATAACAATAATCATTTGATAACTTTATCCTTGATTATAATAAGCAGCTTCCACTGTACACACAGGCACACACATACTTTAGTGCAGGTTTCAGAAGAACTTTTTATTATTTTTTTTATTCTGCTATGTCAAGTTCACATTTGGGATAGAGAAAGGACAAGATGTCACATAGAACTATATTCAGTGAATACCATGCTAAATAGATGCTGTCTAAAAGGAGGGCATCAGGGTTGATGGATTATAAACTCAACAAGCTGAATTAAGAGCTCATGCAGTGCTAAAGAAGAAAAAGATAAAAACCAAACCAAACCAAAATAAATGAATAACAACAACAGTAAGAGAAACAAAATAAAAGTTTAAAAAAAAGAAACAATACTACTATGAAGACAAAGAATTTTCTTGCCAAAATTTGAATGCTCTGGCCTACCTGAGGTCTCACCTGATTTTTTGTCATTTAATACCAAGCTCTCAGCAACTGCTGATTTTCTTGCCAAGCAAGAATTTGGAAGGCACTTTTCAACATGGCTCAAGTTGAAAACGGATGACATAGCGCCGTGCCAAGTGAAGCAGCCATTTCACAGTTTCTATTTCAGTGAAAAATTTTTTTTTTTACCTCTTTCATTTTAAAATATCTTCACAATTGAAATAAAAGATCTGGCAGCAAATTATGGTGATCCCAGCAGATCCACCCATGATGATATTAGCAGTCCCTACATAGTCCAACATGATACAAGAGATCCTAGCTGGTCCTACTACCATTCTCCGGCTAATCCAAAAAGACAGGCAGTCCTCAGCTAGTTCATTATAATACTGGTAGTACTCAGTCCAATAATATACTGGCAGTCCCCAGCTAATCAAACCTGCTGCTTATAGTCCCCAGGTAATCCAACATGAAGCTAGCAGTCTCTGGTTCTTCTAACATGATACGAGCAGTCTCTGGTTAGTCTCTGATTAATCAAACATGATGCTTGTCGTCCCTAGATAGTCCCACATAATGCTAATAGTCCCCAGTCAACCTAGTATGATACTGGTAGTCCCTGGTTAGTCTGACATGATGCTGGCAGTTTTCAGTTAGTCCAACATGACATTGACTAACCGTTATGTTTACCAAGGGAGGTCATAATTTTCACATCAACATGATCTATCCTCTCAAAGCTCAACTTGGCTTAATTTAATCTTCAACTGTCTGCAGGTGTCCTGTTTTTGCACCTATACATATCCTGTATGTGATTAATCAAGACAGTTAATAACTCTAACTTGCAATGCCTCTATAAGATTAAACTATAATTATAGGAAAGTTTAATGAGTTAACAGTTATTACCAAGAACATGGTAGAAGCAGAGTCAGAGATGCAGTCTTTAGTGACATAATTTGGAAATGAGAGCTTTTTCTTCCAAGCAGGACTTCAGCACTACTCCCTATTTCATAATATCAACACACAACTTATAATGTATCTCTCAGCCAATCCTTTTATAGACAGGTAGTCCTTCCACATTTAGTTGTGGAAGGCATTACCTTTTTAGGATTCAAGCAGACATCACTGAATGTAGAGAGAGAGGAGTTGGTCTTAAACTAGTTACCTCACATCAAACCAGTGTCTCCAAGGTGAATCTGATAGCAAAGTATAATGTTTAAAAGATTCCTCAGATATTGTAATACATCTCACTGTCATCTGTACTGTATATTGTATTGTAAATATGTTCTTATTTATTTTGTGGTGAGTCCAAAAATTCAATGTTTAGTGAAGTGTGTATAAAATAATACTTTCTGATTTTGGCACAAGGCCAGCAATTTTTGAAGAAAGGAGATTAATTGATTACATCAACCCCAGTGCTAAACTGGTACTTTATTGTATTGCAATCCATCATCCTTTGAAGGCTTAGAGTCAATTTCAATGAATACAAGATGTGACTGGTACTTTATTTTACCAACTCAAAACAAATGCCACTAAATATTGTAGGGCATTTGTCTGACATTCTAAGAGACTGCCAATCTTCAGTAAGACTAGCCAAAGTTATACAATTTCTCCTGAAACTATACTGATTTCAAACCAGCAAGTAAAATATGGACCCCCCACCCCACCCACCGAAAAAACCGTTTCTGGGACATTTTCACATAGCTTCTTTTTACCGCTATAGATAATACAACTGCTGGATACTGGATCATGATTAGATAATACTGAATACCTAAACCTTTATAGTAATGTGCAATGTGTTTTCAGTTGGCAACTAGTGCACATATTTGATGTGCACCAAAATGGTATATATGTCTTATGTTCTATGGCAGTGAACTACTCAGTTGATGTGAATTTGAGTGATATAGACACATGTGTAAGAGTGATGTAGTTAGTGTGCACCAAACAGCACTGCATTCAGCAGGAAAGCAATAGCAGAAAAGAGTGACAAGCTAGGGTAATATTTATACAGGTTTAGTGTTTAAAACAGACGAGATCATAGCACACCACCACCATGGAAATAATTGTGTTCTTGATGCTTCACTATCTATGGCAAGACTAGGATTCACAACAACCATTAGTTCATTAAGCATTGATTACATATACCATTTTTACAAAATTCTATTACTGTGGTTTAACAGACTGTGGTTAAAGGCTATATTTAATATTGTCCCATAGTGAATGTACTAAGATATGGTGTTAATCTCACAGTGTACAGTTCAAGTATTAAGTTTCGAGATCACACTGCAAAATACCAACATTTGGTGTTAACCCACCTGATACTTATAGGCTTTATTATCTACCAGTATTTTCAAACTGCATAATACCAATGTTTGGGATTGTACAGTTCAAATACTAAATACTTTATTTATAATTAAATTCAATATTATGTATTCTTATAAAAATTGAGATAACACTAATATAACAGTTTACTGCATGAAACTCCTTTTATGACTGTGTTCAATTCTTGCTGGTTAATCATAATGATTGCTTAGCTTTCAGTTCAATGTTTACAGAAGCACAACCAGGTGTCATGAGATATGTTTATTCATAATCACTGGTATAGCAGTAAAACAACACACTCTCCAAGACATTGAAAGGAGGACATTTACCAAGATGGCATTCTCAGAAGCTGTGCCAGGTTGTCATTGTGCTCCTGTTTCAACATTAATCCCGTTATGAACTACAGTACTGCTTGGTGCCAGTTGTTTATGTTTAACTTGGTTTCTTTGGTACTAAATGAATGGGACAAAATCTCCCCTAGATAATGTTAGAGCTTGTGGTAAGTTTTGTCTCTAGTTGTCTAGGCAACCTTTCACCACAATTACATAAACAAAAGGAAGTTAACTAAAATATCTTGCTTGGAGACAAATGATTGCAAGCCAGTGCTCTTGAATTACTTAGGTTATGACCTGACTGATAGTCCAATAATATCAGCAAAACAGGTTTCTTTCTATTACCCACAACCCTAACTCAAAACCTTCCCTGTTGGTTTGGCGTGTTGGATGCTGAAATTAGGGCACTGTTAAGATGAAGCCAGAAATTTTATTTCCTTTGAAGATATTCCAAAGAAAGAAAAGCAAAACTGCGCTGGGAAGGAAAAGTTATTTGGTTAATTCATGCAGGAAAGATCAGAGAAGCAGGCAAATGTCAACTTACGCTTACCGGAAATACTGCATAGTAGACGAAGAGTTGGTGCTTCACCACCATATTGATTTATCATCCCTTTCTGTGCAGCCCTCGGAACTGGTATAGTGAGGGTTATAGGCTTGTGGAACTTACGGCGGCGTGGTGCCACTGTAACAATAGGACTGACAGCCACGCGGTTGCCGAGCATCTTGGCGACAAGTTCTGGAGCAATGGGCTGAGCCTAATGGTACAAGAGACGGTAAAAAGTTTGGTAGAAAGCTTGACAGAAAGCTAAACATTCAGTTTCCCATAGCACACAAACACTGACACACAATGAAAAATAACAACAAATATATATATATATGTATATATTCATCTTTATTAAAAAAGATAGCTAGAAAGTTCAATTTGCCACAAGATGCTAAGAAAAAAATTTGCTATAAAAAAACACTATTAAAAAAAACCCAACAAAATATCTAATTTAAAAAAAAAATTAGGGAGAAGATATTTGAATAAAAGTGTGAGATAAAAAGACAATGGCGAAATGTTAATGTTTTACTGGCCTCATCCTCTGAATGGAGGGCTAAAAAAATGAAGAAAACAGTCTTTTTAAATACCATTCCTGCTTTTCTTTGCTTTGCTCTGTTACTTATGTAATTGTGTATGTTCATATGTGTGAGTATATACAAATATTTGTAAGCATGTGTGTGTGTGTGTGAGGACTTGTACTTACTAGTGTGTGCATCTGGGCATATTTGAGTGTACTAGTGTGTTTATGTAGATGTGTATAACAGTGTGAGTGTATATTTGTGTGTGTGTGTGTGTGTGTGTGTGTGTGTGTGTGTGTGTTTGTGAAAAAAGAGAGATTCATGCTGTCATATGTAAGATGTGCAATTTTCTAATTAGAAAAGAGGGCAGGCAACGAAAACAAGAACAAAAATTACTAAAAGAAATTGAAACATGTCTGGATAAACAATATTACAGATTAGCTCTTGAGGTTTGTCATAGCATCATTAAATTTTTGACACCTTTTCTGTTGTTCTTGGTGAGATATACAGTTTATTGTGGTATCATGCATAACTTTGCATACACTTTGGTGCATGAGGAATTCACATACCCACATACGATTGAATTCTACAAGGTGTCTACAGAATTTAGCTGTTGAATACAGGTACACATAGGCCTTCCATGGACAGAGCCTAATATATGCACAGTTTAGTTTGTCTACATATACAAAAATATAAGTATTAATAGTTATGTGCATACAGACTTAAGCTTGGTACACACAAATTTATATAGATGTTATTTAGCAGCATGCACTTGTATATACAGACTCTAGCTGGGTACATTCAAGTATATATAAACAGGGTGCCTTTGTGTGGATAAAGGATCCAGCTGAGTTATGAACCATTACATCCAGATTTAGAATAAGGGGTTAAATAATGGTTTCAAATTTTGGTACAAGGCCAGCAATTTCAGGAATGGGGCCAAATCTATCATATCGACCTCAGAGTTCAACTGGTACATATTTTATCGACCCTGAAATTCAACCTCAGCAGAATTTGAACTCAGAACACAAAGATGGATGAAATACTACTAAGCATTCTGCCCGGCCTGCTAACGATTCTGCCCGGCCTGCTAACGATTCTGCCAGCTTGCCGCCTTAAATAAAGGGTTAAATAATAAAAAGATTTAGCAAAAACTGTGGGGTTTCAGCATCTTGGGACATTTTCTAAATGGTCAGAGCATCAATAACTTGCAGATGAAAATAAAGGTTTCGCGTGCAAACCTAGCTTATGGACACTGATGTATATAAATGAACATAAAGCTTCTTTAAATCACTGGAGATTGAACTGATTGACATGTTATGTTAAACAGACAAAAACACAATAAACGAAGCTAACAGTCCAAAGAACTTTAGTTGTGATTCTAAAAACTCATCTCAAATATACAAATGATTGATAAACTAACCTTAGTATCTCACCATTCTTATTATCCTGTAATAAGGTCTAATTTCCTGTGTTAGTATGGATTAGGCGTGGTAGAAAAACCAATGTACATGATGCTGTTTTGGCTTATTTCTTTATCACACAGTAAGGAGTAGCAGGAGACTTAATTTATTTGATATTTCATGGTTTGATATGCCTCCTGGTATGATTGACAAGTATCCAATATACAGTAGGCACTTCACAGTCACACCAATTTACAATAAGCACAGTATAGACATATCAGCATATAATAAGATTGTACAGTCATATTAACTTGAAGTAAAATTGTATAAATCACACTATTACAATGAAATAGCATGGATGCACAGTTGCAATGATATACAACATATAGAGGAGACTATTTCAACTTTGGTCCAGAGTTACAGTAGTGATTACCAACTGAAGAATCAATGGTTCACAACTTACTTTTGTTGTTGTCTTATGTCAATAGAGAAAACATTTAACTCTCAATGGGTCAGCCTACCTAGCTGTAGGTAGGTACCATGTTTAAATATTAGCTTAATTACAAACAACAGGTCTATTGTATATCTGATAAGTGCTTTTTAACTTGCAGTGTTAAGTTAACATGAACAGGTGGGTCTGAAGCATAATAGGGGTATTTCTGTCATAGATGTGGTTTTATCAATTCTATCACCACCCAACACTTCTAACACCACTTACTGCAAGCAAATAAAGAAGCCTCTACATAGTTACTTGACTTAATATAAATCACAACCAAATGATTTACTGTCTTAAAAACTGACAATATGCAATGTAGTCCCATCTATAAAAAAAAGGACAGGATGGTTATAGCTGGAGTGCCTTTAAGTTCTAAGTCTGCTGTATCTGAAATGACTCAGGATGAAACAACAACCTTAAAAAACACCTACCATTGACCAATCACATCATCATTCATGACAACCAAAGTCATCTGGGTATTATGAGCGGATGTTTGAGCCATGATTTGCAAGGAATTCAAACCATGCAAACTACATACACATTCGAAATATTTTCTAATTTTGTCCATTACAGAACTGCTGGAGTGGACACATTTCAAAGATGCCCACTGTATTGTGGGTTTGCCTACTCCATGTCATATTGTATACACATATAATGATAATGAAAAAACATACCTGGAGACCAACAGGGATTTTCTTGGTTAATGCTCCTTCAGGGAATATGGTTTGGACTTGAGGGACAACTGTGGAACTGAGCATTCCACCTTCAAAGCCAATTGTCTGATTTTCTTGACGTACGCGAGTAACAATCGCGAAGTACATGGGGAAATCTGTTGTTAGAATGCGTGTTATACGCTTGGCAACTAGTTCATCTTCTTGGTCCAATTCTGGTAAAAAAAGATTAAAATATGACAATTAGACACCATCTTTTTTTTAAAAACAACCCAGTGATTGAAGAATATTTCCTTTGAAAGAGATCTCACGATCAGCTTTTATAAATCTCTATTAAACAGAGAAAGTTGGCTCCAGTAATTTAACCAATGAAACTGTAGTTAAGCAAAACATTTGAAATATTTGAAGAAATGAACTGTTTTTCTTAAGACTAAATACTCCTCTCCTTTTCAAACCTTCACCTAATTAAAACTATCTGTGTCAATGACATATTCACCAACTGTCACCTATTGTTGAATTAGGATATCATATATTTCGTTGAGCAATGGATATGACCTACAAATTGTAAACATCACAAACATTATGAAGATTTTATTTGATTTAATACAGTAGCAAAGAAAAACCAGAGTACTAGTTGCTTTTGATTCCCTGTGAAAGCCAATGCCTTTCATTACATTGCTAATACTCTTATGGAAGGCACGAACATTATGTAATCGTGTTCTCCTCTCCATATCCACAAATTTGTGGCCTTGTGCCTGTATAAGAATTTGTGTTATTTTAAATTACATTATTTCTTTCTGAAGAAAAAAAGCAATACATGCTTTATTATGAGGACAAAGAATAATCAACTTAACCAAACCTTGATATATCACTGGTACTTACTCAAATTTAGATGTTTGAAAACCAAGAGTAATTAAGGAGTAAACTAGATTATATAAAGAATATAGTGCACCTATTCACTACTCTTATTGATGACTATTTCTCAATATTGTAAGAATGGAAGGATAGATCAAAGATGGTGGGATCAAACTTTGTCACCACCATCCCATCTCATCCCAACTCTACTAATGTCATTGCTGTTGTTTATTAGTCTCAACCAGATCTTCTTGGTACAGAAGGAAGTGAAGAACATTCTACAGGTGTTCTACCAAAGATATAAATTATAAGTTCAGTCCTATCTGGAACCATTCTCTACATTTTATAAAAGAGTTACATGGCACCAACTCTTCAGCACTGTGTTCATGCATGACAACAACAGAGACAGACCAGGTGGACATGGTCAGAGCTACTGCCACTAAACATACACAAACATCCTTGACAGTATTCAAGGAGGCTATTCAACTGATTCATAAAGATTCAGTCATCAAAAGATTATAATGGTTAGTTCACAGACAGGGTGCTTCTCATCTTAGCTTCTTTTATCTCTTTACTACTATAGCTTTGTTTTCTCTGAATTAACTAGCTGCATACCCTCTATAACTAAACACTTTTCACGTTATTTTCTCCCTAGACTGCAACCCCTAGGAATTCCATCCATGATTATGATTTTCCAACAAAATCTCATTAGAGTGAAAGTGCTGACAGGGGAAATGTTTCTGCCCTATTAACTAATATATATACACAAAGGAAAGTGCAGTCATTCTACAACTGCCCACATAACAACTTGTAAGTAGCAAAATTTTAAATTATGCCTCTATTATTTAAGTCAAAGAATTATCTACACTGAAATAAATTCACCTCTGGTTCTTAGAACATATTTACATTTCCTTTTATACAATACATCAATAACTCATAAAAATCTTGATACAACAACTAGTTTCAAACAACATCACAACACATCTGTTGACAGACATTACAAATAAAACTATAGAAATGAAATAAAACTACAAATAAAAATAAAATGAAAATAATAGTAATATACTACAAAAGATCCTTAAAGCATGCAAATCTGATAACCAGCTGATATGACTTCGCCTTGCTACAACCAATTACTTCCCACTAACCAACATACTCACTTTGTGATCCTTGTATTAAAATATATTTCATTGCTGTTTTAGCTTAACTAGATTTATCATTCTTAGGATTAAAACAGGAAGGATTTAAAATGAAAGAGAATTTATATGTGGGCTGATGAGGGGAAGGGGGTTACAATCTGCATTATTGAGGCCAGATAAAGCAACAGATATGGTTCTCTAAAACTAAATGTGCTTATTTTAAAGGACCCCAAAGGAAATGATTCTTATTAAGAGTCTCCTTCTGTGGTAGCAGAAACACAAGTTGTAGAAGTAAGTAGGTCCAGTTAAATCTGAATATACCATATGGCATGAAAGAAAATATTTATTAATACTCTAAGATTGGCTTGTTATTTCATTCTCCTTCAGGCTCCTCATTAATTATAGCTTGGAGTTCATGGAGAAGGTAAAAAAAAATTTTTAAAGATTTTGCTGCCAGGACATGGAAAAGAAAATATTGAGAATGACAGGCATTTAATCAACGATGTAGAAGTAGCCAATCAAATTGTTCAGAAGCAATCCATATGCCTGGTGCTCAGAATATGCAAATATCTGTTCTAGATGTGGCCACTTCATCTTCGTAGTGGGACAAGATTTAGGACTTACATAAATGCTTCCTACTTTAAAGATGGTAGGAAATTTATCAAAGGAGATTAAGTAGGTTAAACAATTATGTCAAAGACAGCCCAGTAGCAACTGGAAAAAGGAAGAGAGACATTTCCATGAGCTAAACTACACACACATACACATATATATATATATATAACACTGATTCTATCAAATCAAAAATGCATTAATAACTACATACTAACAAGCAGGATACTATCCATTCTACTAATAAGCAAAAGATTCCTTGTAATAAAAAAAAAGCACAAACATGAGCTAAATCTGAATTGAAATCTCTTATTATATACTACCAAGTAAAATGTGTCCCTAGATAATTTATTCTTCCATATTTTTTGAAATACAAAGCTAGCCAGATAGATGGTTGATAAAATGCTACACACTGACAATCTAGGTTAGAAAATATAGTCAGTGAAGCGTTATAAATATTCCAAAATAAAATAAAAGCAAATAATAAAACAAAACACATCAATGACTAATGTAAACTAACGATTTTAAACTAGACATATATAACAACAAAAACAGATGATCTATGAACTAAAATAAAAATTTCAAACCATACAACAAAAACTGAAGAGCTAAAATACACAAAATAAAAAATAAAATAATTGGGTAAAATAAAATAAAATAAAAATAAAAGTAGGGGTTAACCTCTTCAAGTCTATTGTAATGATATTAGGTTTCAGTGAGTAAGCTTTAAAAAAAATTTTTTTTTTTTGGTACTGAACATCATGTGTTCAGTAAGAGTATACCGTAGTAATACTTCTCCAGGTTAGCCTCGATGAAAGAGAACTATGTTCAAAGATATTCTAGCCATGACCATCTTGATTTTAATTCAGACAGTATCCAATGTGATCCTGCATTATTTAAGATGGTTGGGTGTAATTTGAGAGAGATTTGGCTGCAACTTCTAGCAGGTCGAATGGTTATGTAGAGGTTCTGTCACTGGTCTAGAGAAAAGATGTGGAATGCCACAGAGAAAAGATTTGCAAGTCGTCCTGACACAGTGGCAAAACAAAATCTTCCTGGAGTCATTCAAATTTTAGACTACTCATTTGATATTGCTGAAGACTTGAAAAAGTTAATAAACCCCAAACTAAAAAAACAAAACAAAATGGCAGGCTCACTCCACAGACTGGACGCAGAGGAATTTTGACCTTCGAAACTTCCATTAAGAGTGTCATTAACCGCTTCCTCTGTTGCTAGTATGGGATGTTCTGTCCATTTCTCTCCATCATCACAACGGATGATGGCTATTTCTCTTTCCTTTCCACGAAGTGAGGCAAAATGAGGGACTTCAATGATGACAGGACTGCAAAACAGAAAAAAAGAGTGTAAAATTGTAATGTGGGTTGCACTGAGATGCATGTTATTCTTCATTGAATTGCGCAGTACTTGTTGGTTATGTAAAACTATTAGAGTGAAAGAGGTAAACACTCCTGACTCTTTGAGGCCATTCCAAACTTCATTACAGTTACATCATGTGTCAGTATGCATTAACTGTCATTCTTCTGTACTAGTGCATTAACAGTCAGTTTCATGTATGCATCACATCTTTGTACATGTGACATTAACAGTTCCTCTGCACAAGTGCATCAACAGCTGCTCAGCACTCATGCAGTAGCAGTCTCTCTCTGAACTAGTGCATCAACAGTGTCACTACACGAGGCCACTAATAATCAGTCTGCACATTTGCATTAGCAGATGCTCTGCATGTGTCAACAGTCTCTCTGCACACATGCATCAAAACTATCTCTGTACATGTGCATTACCAGTTTCAGTGCACATTTGCATTAACAGTTACCTCCACATGCATGTTAACTGTCAAGCACACATGTATATTAACTGTCACCATCTTTAATGTCCAGTAACTGTCACATCTCACATGTGAATAAACTGCCTTCATCTTGCTCCACATATGAATTAACTATATATATAAAATATATTTGCTGACTAAATGTGGTGGTCCTATAGAGGATGGTGTTACTGTTGTTTTTAGCCCCAGAAAGACATCTTCTCCAGCTGCTTAAAACATCATGTATTATTTTATCTATTTCATGAATGTGATATTTTTTTCTAGTTGCAATCAAACAACAAAGGTCACAAGGTCAATTAGACCCAAAACATATATAATGATATTAAATGATAGTAGTACAGAAGAATGACAGTTAATGCACACTGACATGAAATGATATTAAATATTTGTCAAAAGAAAATAGAGAATTTCACCCCACCCCCCACTTAAATTGGCTGATTAACAGCCAAAAAACAACAGGCCACATGTTTTCTTTTAATGACTGGCATATTTTCCTTCCAAAACATTGACCGTGAAACTTATCAATTTGCAATTTCATGATGATTAGAAAAAAAATCTTTAATATCTTTTAATAAAATCCTTAATGAATAAAACTTAACCATTTTGATACCACTCCACTTGTGCCAGGCCTTAGTTTTATGATACAAAATTGTCAAATTTTAAAAGTGTTTCTATTAAAATTGAAGCTTTCTAACATTATTTTTTATAAGAACATTTTATGTTCTAAATACCAGCTCATTAATGAAAAAGTTATTTATTTTATTAAGATCTCCAAATTCTTGATTATTTTCCAGTTTGAAATGCAGAAACTGTGTTTTTCATCAGAAATATGCTAACAAAAAGGTTAATACTGTTCTCAAAATATTTTCACAGAAATATCTATATAGTTTTGGTCTAAATGATTCGAAAACTTGTGTTGTTTAATTGCAGCCTCAACTGAGCATTAAAAATATAGCAATTTTATTTTCAACAAGCACTTATACACTTATGAGCTCATAACTAATAAAAAAAAAAAAGAAAAGAAAAAAGACTCTTATAAAAACAATTTTTTAATCAATCAGACATAGCACTTAACTCCTTGTGTTTTATTTAGCTTTAGGTATGAACATCTCAAGGATTATTGTTGCTTAGTTATAAAAGTATGCAGTCAGAGTTCCAAAATGTCACAGTCACCTCACTGTGGAGACCTGGAATGTATGATCTTTAAGTAATCTGAGAATAACAACACAAATGGCAACAGTAAGGTGGACCAGTGGTTAAAGTACCAGGCTACTAGTGCATTAATCCTGGGCCCAAATCTGTTACAAGTGTTTTGTCTTTCTGGGCACATAACTCAGCTGTAGTCAGAAATAGGTACCTGGTTATTGGCAGGTGGTGGTGGAGGGAACAATGCTATTTGTGATAGATTGTCTGTCCTATATAGTCAGAGATGTGTCCCCTCTGCTTGCTCTATGCAATTCCAACTGTCATGGTATCAGGTTTATTTGGGGATGTTAGCTTCCACAGAGAAATGTCTCACCCACAGGAAGATTCCTTTCCTGATTGTTTGCTTCCTACTGTAAAACTGGCATTAAGTACTGAGTCTTTAAAATCATTTAGTAAGCATCTGTATATTTGATATCATATTTACAGACATGAAGTGAGCTGCAAACCAAAGCTGATAGGGTGTTAAATAGTTCATATCCTGGAAATGACACAACATTGAGCATGTGGCCAAAGCACAATTTTCGAAACAGATCAGCCCATTTAACTGCTTGTAAGATACTCCAGGATGGGAACACATATTACTTGTAAGCAGAAGTACTGTATAATCAACAAGTGTTTTATTAAGTCACAATGTTAGACTCAGTTTCTCCTATAGGTAAACTAACCAGCTGTTTGACTTATCCCAAGATACAGTAGATGAAAACCTGAAGTGTTTCATGATGTTTCTATGGCCCAGAGTGCAAGGTTACACTCCACATATAGGTAGTAAATACTCAGTCCCACAGACTTACAACCAGACCTTTAGTGTTATTGTTTTCCTTCCTTTATATCTTATTTCTACTCAGACTGCTGTTTGTGGACAATGTTATGGTGCAGTGGAGGTCGTCCTAAATATGGAGCTAGGAACTGGTTGGAGAAATTTCCTTTTCCGTATAGATACAGTAATGAGGATTTACAGAATGGTTTGTCTGTTGCCAACTTGTTCCTGATACAGACATCATCAAGTGAAATGCTAAGGCACGGTGATAATAACGATGATGACGGTCAATCAACATTGACATTTTCATTATATCACAATTAAGTTAAGGCTTCATGCTTTGTTTATGAAACACAGCAGAATACTTAGTTTTTCTTTGAAAATCCACTCTTAACAGACTAACCAATAACCTTAACAGACCAATCAATAATATTTAAAAATTGTAACAACACACATGAAATACAGTTTAACAACACATCAAGATAATATTGATTTCGAACATAGGCACAAGCCTCAATTCCCTTTTTTTTTTTTTTTGGTGGGGTAGGGTGAGTATCGTGGATTAAGATCAACAACAGTTGCTTATTTATTAATCCTGGAACATAGGCTTGGAAACAGGGGGTGCAGGGGGTGTGCTTGCACTCCCTAAAATTTTGTGGGAGCAATGAAAATGCTTTGAACATCCTAAGTTAGACTGGGGTTTGCACCCTCTAAGCAAATTTTGTTCCAGTACTTATGCCCAGAAGGATGAAAGGCAAGGTTGACCTTGGTGGGATGTGAACTTAGAACATAAGGTGGTGCACCTGAATACTTTAAGTATTCAGACATTTAATTCACTCCAGCAATTAAAATAATATTGGGTTCAAATTTTGGCACAAGGCCAACAACTTTGGGGTGGAGGAGGTAAGTCGATTACATTGGTCCCAAGGCTCAACTGGTACTTATTTTATCGACCCTGCAAGGTAAAGTAACCTCAGCAGGATTTGAACTCAGAATGTAAAGATGAACGAAATGCTGCTAAGCATTTTGCTCTGCATGCTTAACAATTAAATAATAGAAACTGAAAAAGAAAAACCTGAAGAAGGACTTACCCAAGAAATTTGACTCCAACAGGCCCCATCTCGAGAATGCGGCTAGCAAGTGCCTCACCTTCATTGAGGGGAGGCGGATGGCTTAATTTTTCTCTTTTAATCAGCTTGCAGGTTACTCTTGTGGGCATGTATGCTTTCCGAGGTGGAATGATGATACGTACTCCGGAGTGACGGCTACCCCGCATGGCCCCACCGCGGGCATCCACCATAAAACTGACCAGGAAACTGTGGACGGTAATGGTCATTTTTAGTTAAACAGTGAGGAAACAAAGAACAAACAAAATATATGTATGTGTGTGTGTGCGTATGGGTATATACACCTATGGATGGATATGTACTGCTAGGTATGGGTGTGTACTTCTCTAACCCTCTAACAGTATGTGTGTGTATGTGTGAGAGAGAGAGAATGCAAGCAGTGGTGTACTGCTTCGAAAGACGAAAGACGAAAGACCGAAAGAAAGCAGGAAAGAGGTTACAGAAAGTTTCGAAAAGTTATACAGTCTGGTTCCATTTGGTTCCTGTGAATAAAAACCTCCAATAAAACATGTAGAAAAAGGTTTTCAACCACCAAGAAGATTGTTGCCACAGGACTTTCAACAGCTATTTCAAGTAACACAGAATCCCAGCAAAAGAGTGAGTGAGTGAGAGGATGTGTGAATGAAAGAGAGAGAGAGAGAAAGAGAAGAGGAAGCATGTGTGTGTGTTTGCGGTGGGTGGGCTGTCTGCTGCTACTACACCACCACCACCACTACCATCATTAATACAGTGCATTAGATTAGATTGCCTTTACTCCTCAACCTTCTCCTCCAGCCCGCCGTCCCCTTTCCACACATCACACTACCTTACCAACAACCCAGCAGACAGACCTACGGCAGCGGCCGCTGGTGGTGAGATGTGGAGATGTGAGGGTGGTGGTAGAGAGAGGGAAGGATGGAGGGAGGGGAAACCACCAAACCAACCGCTCCTTTTTAACATGATGCCATTCTCAAGTTCTGGAGTAGAGATGAATCAATTGAAGTAACATTCTCTGAATTATTCCAGTATATATATATATATATATATATATATATATATATATATATATAGAGAGAGAGAGAGAGAGAGAGAAAGAGAGATAGAGGGAGAAAGAGAGAGAGAGAGAGGGAGAAAGAGGGAGAGAGGGAGAGAGAGAGAGAGAGCGAGGAGAGTGTGTGTGTGTGTGTATGTTATAGTACAGATATCAAAGTTGGTTTGTGTTGGTGGTAGTAGATGCCCCAGGGTTGGCTAACATAAGGAAACTTTTCAACACATTGCTACTTCTGTTACTTATTTTACATGCCTCCCTTACAATAAATACTCTGCTACAATTTTTATTATATAGAAGATCAGTCGTAGCATAAATAGCTGTAAGACTGCTACTTTGATACCAAGTTTTCTAATTTTTTTCTCTTATTACTTCTTTGGAAGTCTCTTTTTCTGTACTCAATAAGGGTAGTAGGAATTTCTCCCCGCCCCCTAGGGCAGTGACTGTAGTAGGAGTCTCTCCCCCTAGAGCAGTAGCTTTTGTAGTAGGCCATCATGGAAAGCAGTGGCTGTCATAGTAGCAGTCTTTCTATTACAGCAACAGCTGTAGTCTCCCCCATTGTAATAGTAGCTTTAACAGTCTTTAAACTGTTACCTAAAGTTTGTTTCAAGCCCCCAGGTTCATTATGCTGGGGCTTATTTGGAATCCCAAGGTGTACAAGAGACTGAGAGTATGAGGCCACATCCTCTAAACGGGATGCCAAACCAATGCAGGGTTAAAACTCCAACCTGCCACTGGTTCTAATTTTCCAGTCAAGTGGACTGGAGCTACATGAAAAGAAACTATGCTGCCCAGTCTGGAAATTGAACCCCTGGCCATACAATCTTGAGTCCAACACTTTCACCACTAGGTCATGCGACTTTGCATTTAGCTTTCATTTTATACAATGACTTTAATAGTTATTCTACTCCGTGTAAATATTTACTAATTAAAATACGTACAAGGCTGGTACATAAGTAATGCATTTATAAATATATATCCATACTGCACAAATAACAGTATTATCTCCACTTCAGTATTAGCTACAATAAGTACTATCATTTCTATAGCATTAGCTGTAACAGTTTACACACACTACAGCTGTGGCTTTAAAAGGTTTCTATTATAGCAGTATTGGTAGCAGTAGTGGTCTCTGGTATAGCAATAGTTGATAATACAGAGTAGAAGAGTTAATAAGGGAAAGAAAAGAAGAGGAAATGAAAATCCACACACACATCAGAAGTGTGTGTGTGTGCGTGTGTGGTAATGGTAGTTGTGGCAGTAGGTGTTTATGTAGGTAAGATTATGCAGGTACTAGTGTGTTCCTGTGTTCATATAATCACACACACAGTTACTTGCGTAAGTATGTAACAGGGTTACCTGCCATCAGTGTGTTTGTATGTGTGTGTGTGCAAGTGTTTGTGTATGTGCATGTGTGTGAAAAAGAGAGAGAGAGAGAGGGGGGGATAACATGAGAAGTAGAGGTTGTCATTTTTAGGTTGAATAATTCATTAATATAACTAAAACTAAACACCCCCTCCTCCAAATCTGGGTCAGCACTTTGGAGTGGGGGGGAGGGGCGTGCTGGTACTGGAACAAGAGAAACTATTCCTACCATAACAAATCCAACAGGGCACATCAACCAGTGATTAAAAATGCCCCCATCCCCCCCACCTCAAGAGCAGGGGGGGTTAGTAGCAGAGGAAGAGGAAGAAGGTAACAGAGTCAGGATGTCAGTGGCAACAGGTGTGGATGGAGGTCTGCTGACATCCCCAGTCCCAGAGGAGTGAAGGGCGGGGGGGGGGGGAAGAAGGAAGAAAAGAAAAATCAAGGAACAAAATCAACTTTAGATAGGCACAAATTACTCCTCATACTCCCTCCTTGTCCCCTAATTTGAGAGAGGGGACAGGGTGGGGGAAGTCGTCAGTGTGAAGGGGAATCTGAGGTGAACAGTTCCAACAGTAAAGTTACTTGTTTGATAGATTGGGGCAGGGCAGAAGGCCCAGATACAGCGCCCCCCCTCCAACCTCACCCTTATGTCACTGACAGCTACACGGATATCAAGATGGGTCTGGGTGAAGTAGAGAGAGAGGTAGCATTGCTGTACTTGAGAATTCTACCTTGGCAGCAGTGGAGCAATGTGGTGGCTGTGATAGAGAGAGAGAGTACATAAGAAAGTCAACCATTCTAAGCTGCCATACCACATAAGGAGGAAGGTGTGTTGTGCCTAATGGAAACTGACAATAGAAGGTTACCAGCCTAGTAGTGGTGATGGTTCCCTAGGAAATCAATGGAGTAGACTAGGGAAAAATATAGAGTAGCAGGGAAGAGTAACTGAAGCATTGTTTACTATTGTTATATATTACATACATACATACACACATACTAATATAAAGAATCAAAATCACAGTGTTTACATACACATTTATATATACGCAGAGCAATCACAAATAGCTATATATTCCCATACGTTGCCAACCTTGCACATCTCAAACCACCATGACTATGCAAACTTACTTAAGTATTTGGTATGTGTAATTTATTTAATGAATTTCAGTAGAGTGGAAATTTAATGAGTGTCAGTGTGAAAAGGCAATTAAATTATATTGGCATACACACACACACATACAAATTAAGTGAAAGGAGTATCATAATTATTAAGTACATACATACATGCATATAATAGGATAGTATTTATAGATATTTGACGTCACATAAATACATAAACATTTATAAATGTATATTTCTCACTACATAAGACTGGGATTATAAATAAAGCACATTATAATATAACTATGTACCTACATAATGCGCATATACAGATGTATACATACATATTGTACATATATATGTGTGAGTACGTATCATAGATGTGTATGTACATTATATATATATTTATTATTCTTATACAAGAATGTTGTTGACAGTAACTTTGAAGTTTCACCCAGTTAAGCCATCATTGGACTGGTCAAAACATCAAAGTAACTGTCAATAACATTCTTGTGTAAGGGTAATAAATTTGTACGCTACAAGAGTATAGAGTAACCCACCAAATTAATAACAAATTGTTTTTATTATAATTGAGCATAAAAACAAATATTTTTATGTGTGTGTGTGTGTGTGTGTGTGTGTGTGTGTGTGTGTGTGTGTGTGTGTGTATGTATGTGTGTGTGTGTGTGAAATAAGAGTTTGATTCAGTTCCACATGACTTCAAGTTTAGTGGGTGCCTATATGCCCCATCTCCTTGGATTTAAGGAGCTGAGGCAAACTTATTAAATACATGTACTCTAAGCAAATCTGTTGAGTACTACTTTCTTTTGTTCATATATACAGGGTGTGATGGGTAAATTGTTGCCATTTTTTATTTTCTATTTTGTGCATGTTATACTGTTTGTTTTTGATTTTATCAATTACACAGTAGAGTCAGTTGGGCACCGTCTGTGACAAAAACAGCACCATTATGCAATTCACTCTGCCAGAAATTTGGAAACGACATGCTGTACTGCTTGGCATTTGTACCGGAAGTTCCAATATGAACATTTCAGAGTGTTTGGGTGTCAATCTGAGTGTTTGTCGTGTCCCCAAAACATGTACCAAGACTGATAAAAATCAAACATCCAGTCAACATTATTATGGTCTTTAGAGTGATGACTAGTAAGGGAATGTTATGCCTCCATTCATCTTCCCACATGGCCTCAGACTCAATATGGAGACCTACATCAAGTGCCTGGTGGAGGTAGTGAAACCCTGGGTCAAGAGGGTGGCTGCTGGAAGACCCTATGTTTGGCAGCAGGACTGTGCACCATGCCACACAAGCAGGAGAACCTAGTCATGGCTGTCAAACAATTTCTGCAACCACTTCACCCCTAACTGGCCACCTGACTCCCCAGACTGCAACCCCCTTGATTATTATGTGTGGGGCACAGTTGAGTGAGAGATCAACAAAACTCCTTGTAACACCAAAGATGAACTGAAGGCAAGGATTATGGTCACATTTACCAACTTAAACAAGAAGGCCGTCCAGAAGAGCTGCAGGCTATTCCAAAGTCATTTGGAGGCTGTGGCTGAAGCCAATGGCAATTTTATTGAATAAATTTACTCTTTAGTATTTCAAGATATTTTTGTGTAATTTTGGTAAATATATCTGTTGTCATTTTTGCGTAATTTAGATGACAATTTATTCACAGCACCTTGTATATATGGAGAAAAAGAGTTTAAAATATGAATGTTAATACTAGACTATAAAAATGTGTTCTAATATTAAAATTCTCTTCTCACAGCACACTAAAATCATTCATAATTTGATGCTCTGTTGAACTGATATCACAAGTCAAAGGGTTGATTTGGAGCTCGACAACAACAACAATTAGATTCTTAGAATTATATCATTTAACTACACATGTGCATAATGCTATCATAAAGATGACTACTGTTCTCTCACTGGGTTCCATGCCTACAGAAGCAAAATAATTATTTGTTAAGAATCCCAGGGGGATTATTTATTACCTCTACTGACAACAAAGAGTTTTTTTCTCTTGCAATGAAGGGCAAATTATATGATGCTTGTGTACAAAGTGTGATATTACATGGACATTGAATCTGGAGCATGTGTGAAAGCTGGAAAGAAATGGTGCAAGCATGCTGGATGTGCATGAGAGAAAATTATGCCAGTATGGGCATGTTATGTATATGATGGATGGTGGGTAGAGAAAAAAAATAAGTGCCAAGTGATTCAAGTGGATGGAACTTGCAGAAGAGGAAAACCAAGGTAGACACGGGAAGAACTGATGAAAACTTAACTCAAGAGTTTGAACCTTATAAAGGAGATGACAAACAACGATCACAAGTTGTAAGACACTCTGATGGAGAACACCTGTCCAACCCATGCTAGCATGGAAAAAATGGATGTACAAGTGATAAGTATTCTTTACTTTATTGAAACTAATTGCAAATTATTATATCTATTTTGACACTTTATTGAAGTGAGCTTTTACCAGGGTTGGAGCCGAACAACCTCCAGTTTTCCAAAAGAACACTGAGTGCACTCAGTACACTCAGTAAAGCTGCTGGTGAATGAATGGACTGTTAGATAAACACAAACTATGCAATCTGTAATATCTAGAGCAGTCAAGTTGACCTGCTAAAAATAGCAGCCAAATTTTAAAAAGATTAGATAAAGCAGTCATGGATACCCTCCAAAAAGACAAAAAGGTTACAACTGATATGCCTTTGATCTAATATCTGCTCTGTCATGTGACAGTTATAAATGAGCATCACCATCATACAAGTGGGGCCATTCATTTCCTATCTGCTAGGAAAATATGTCTGGTCATAGGGAAATATTATCTAGCTTAGAAACAAGATGAAGTGGGGGTGACAGGAAGAGCACGTCAGCTGTAGAAAATCAGCCTCAATGAATTGTCTGAGCATGCAAGCATGGAAAATAGACATTAAAATAATGACGAATCCCTAGACATACACACATGTAGGGTGTAACTGCAAAGGATGCATAACATAAGTTTCTAGACACTTAAGATCACAGATATCTTTAGTAACTCAGACAGAAATATTCAATGTGATTTCAAGAAAATACACATAAAACCTAGAACAGTATATTTCTGCTGAAATACGCAAATGAAACCATTCCCCATCTCCTTATCCAGTGAACATTTGCATACTGAAGTAAGCAGATATATGATAGTTCCCAACTGTAAACATTCCTGTTGTACATCCTGATAATGTAGTATATAGGGCTTGCTTTAAAGGTCAAACATACTCTATTCAGTTAAATAGCTATATATCTTGGTAAAAGAGAATTTGACAATAACATTTAAAGACACCTCTTGACCCACTGTTGTGCTGTCTCTCATCATGTTATATATAGTTTGAGAGCACTTTAGCTCTTCATGACCAGAATACTTACAACAACAGTATCAAATTAATAACATGGTGGAGAATTTCCTTCTTATTCCTTAGTAAGCCTAACCGTAGCCCAATAAATATAATTTAGCATGATGATTTATTTAAATGTATCTTTGAATTAATTTGATATTATTATTAACTTAATCTGACAACATCCAGTGTTTTTAATACTTAATGCCCAACTGAAAAATTAGGAAAACAAATTATAGAGTATAAACTGCTGAATGGCTCTTTAAGAGACAGAGTAAGATTTGAAAAAGGAAAATAGCAATAGAATTTCAAAGTCAGAAATGAACTTAGCAACAACCACAAATACTAAAAACTAAATCTGTTCTTAACAATGAAACCAGAAGCTGAGTTATTTGGATCCACCTAAGCCACATTCTTAGTAATAATACCTGTAATTTTTCTCCCTTTTCATTAAGCTTTCTAAGGTACAATAAGATTTTTCAAGCAGAATATGAAAACATGGCAAGTGAAGGGCGTAGCGAGGCTCAAGCAAACCTCTAACTATAGATTAGTAAACATTTCAAACAATTTACTCGGTGGAATTTGTGAATTCCCCTTCCTACTGCTTTAAGCACCAAGACAAAAATAGTTTCATTGACACACCAGAATTCTTCAGCAGGTGAGTTGCAGCTTCAGTGCAATGATATAGCACCAGCAGACACCCCCACACATAAACATAGGTTTTATAATATAGCAAAAGGCAAGACTACTATTCTAGTTACGCTTGCCAAATGCTATTGGAACAACAACTTGAATTAAAAACTAAATTTCAAGATTCTCAACACAACATTAATGAAAACTAATCGTACATACTTTACCAAATTTGGAAGACAGTTTACAAGCAAGGTCTTTGTATGACTCTTATGAAGAGGAAATGTTAAATAATGCAAGTGGGCTTACATGACCTTGATTTGTGACAAGACTAGGAATGATATCAATATTCCTCTCAATGATCTAACCTTTTCAATACAACAGCCAAGATAGCCTCCAACAAACTCCCTGATAAGGGCCACAAATAATCCTTAGGATGAGACACCCTAAACTTAAGGCAACGACGACCCAGTAATTTGGTTTTTATATTTCAGAAATTTAAAATAAAAATTATAAATCTGCTGCATCATTTCCATATATGTTGGAGGGAGCATCAAATTTAGACATTTGTATGAGGTCTGAAAAAGAAGCAGAGTTTCCAGCTAATTTCATTGAAACATACAAAATGAAGTGTCTTGCCTCATAAAAACCTAATTGAGAAATAGTGACCTCTCAATGTTTCATGTATCTTCTCATGTAAATGTCAAAATTTGTACTTCAGTTGAGAAGAACAGTTGTCAAATCCGTTGAAATACCAAACATAATAGTATTAATTTTAAGCTCCCACCCCAGATAATCTTGGACTGAAATTCCAAGATCTCGTTGTAAGGTATCTATCTCAGCACGGAATAACAGCAAACTATGTTGTCAAGAGAAAAACTGATGAACTAACGCCAACCAAGATTCTTTGGTGAAGTTGATTCGAGAGAGATAAGATGAACATAAATAGTACAGCCAGTCTACAGCAAGAACACAAGAATTTTGGTTTTCCTGCCATTTTCTACTTTCTTTCATAAAGAAAAAAGTAAAGAAAGAAAAAAAGAAAAACAAAACAGACAAAAACAAACTTATTTATACTTGAGATTAAGTGTAATATTTAGAACCATCCAAAAACATTTTGGAACAAAGAAACAGTTCTTTGGTCTCAGAGAACAAATTAAAAAACAAAAAAGAACAAAGCACAAAAAAAAGAAACACAAATGAATAATAAAACAAAGGTTTAGAACCATTCTAGATATGGTCGTACATGAATGAAGTCATTTGTAGATAGACTTTAGGTTTGTCTGAGATAACATGTTTAGAGAGAGAGAGAGAGAGAGAGAGAGAGAGAAGGAGAGGAGAAAACAAGGTGTGTTTTGTGTTACAATGATGTAATGATGAACAAACTAAGGTTGAGCATTTAAAACAATAAAAGGCTGCAAAATGTGAGACAGTATCTGAAAATAACATATATATATATATATATATATATATATATATATACATACACACACACACATATATATATATATATATATATATATATATATATATATATATATACAGCACAGGCTACAAACACAGACTGCAGGAATATGGGGAGTAAGAAGCGCACGTGAAAGGGGTCAATATTTTATTGGTCGCTTTGATGTGAGCAGGATGGCACACAGCTGGAGAGAAGCAACAACAAAGCTGCATCGTATATATATATATATATATATATATATATATATAATGTGCAAACACACACTACTACTACTATCACTACTAAAAACACATAACTACTACAAATACTACTGGAGAAGTTAAGAAGGAAGGCATCGTAATATTTCAAAGAACTGTTTCTTATTTAGTTTCAAGGCCAACAATTTTGAGGGAGGGCTTAGTTGACTACAATAATCTCAGTATCTACTGGCACTCTATTTTATTGATCCCAGAGAGATGAATGACAAAGTGACCTTCATAGGGTTTAGAACTCAGAATGTAGACAACTAGAACAAAAACCACAAGGCAATTTTGGTCCATTGCTCTAATGGTTCTGTCAGACAGAGGATTAGCAAAATCCTTAGTGTTGGAGATTAAGAAAAAAAAAAAAAAATCTTGTGGCATATATTTCAGGCTTTTTTGATTCTGAATTCAAATCTTGCCAAGATCAACTTTTTCCATTCATTCCTCCAGGATTGATAAAATAAAATACTAGTCCACTCCTAGTTCAATGTAATAGGCCAACCTCTTCCTCATCCCACCTTACTCCCCACCCCCACCAAATTGCTGGCCTGTGCCTAAAGTAGAAAATATCTCAAAGCATACTTAAGTGTATCATGAAGAGCATCACACAGGCAACTCTTAACTCTTCATATGGCATAGACACTGAAACATGCCTGTGCACCATATACACAAACTCATGTATTTTGCCAAGTAAAAATCTGAATACATGATAAGTGAACCTTAAGTCACAAGCATTCTCTAATCACCAGCTCATGAATCAACTGCACCTTTATTTATCTTATGCTCTGGACACCTGTCCTCTGTATTCACCTAATATAACCATCTCAACTGCATTACCCTTAACTGTAGAAAGCAGTTTCTTTTTTTTTTATACCAATCTACTTTTTGTTGAAGTATGTTATGTTTGAAATTATTTTTCAATGAGATATATCAAGTTTATTGAGGCAACATAACTTGCAGAAAATATCAATTCTATTTTTTGGTAGATTTTTAACATCATTATTGGAACATCTATGAAATTTAATTACTGTTACAGGGTTAATTTCTAGTGTTGAAGACTTTGTACAGATCCTCCTTTCCTAGAACTACATACTTCTGGATCATACTTAATGTGTGTGTGTGTGTGTGTGTGTGTGTGTGTGAAGGTGCAGGGCCTAGTGGTTACAGTGTTGCACTCACAATCTAGTGATCAGGAGTTTGATTCCCAGACCAGGTGAGCAAAACACTTCATTTCACATTGCTTCAGTCCACTTGACTGTAAATAAGTAACCCTGCAATGGAATAGCCTTCTGATCAAGGGGAATGTCAGCCTGCTTGCCTAACCAGCAGGGTGGCATCATTTGAAAACTAAAACAATGCAAAGTGCATTGTGATCAGTGATGTATAACAACATCTCAGTCTGGTTGATACCATGATGATACTGTGACATATTTGTAAATTTGAGCAATTGCTTTTACTTTATTCAGTTATTCTGGATTTCCTAGTCTTGGACAGCATTACCAGGTTATGTGTATTAACTCCTTCTGAATACGACCATCAGATAACTAGGATGTTAAAACACACACACAGAGCAAAATTCATTGATATAAACGTCCTACAACTCAAATGTTGGAGGCTTTACTGAAGTTTAAGTGCTTTTAGATTCTATTCTTAACTTACTGGCCTGGTCAGTCAGACCCATTTTGAAGCTGATTCATTTGGAGTGTTAGCCTTTCTTGGTAAGTTGGAATTGTTTTCAGTTCTTCAACAAAGAAGTAATACCTTCCCAAATGTATGCTATAATGGTAGCATAGATAAAAACTTCTAGAGAGCATCAATAGGACAAAACCAATGGAGTCAGTAGGTTCTATAATTGATTCAAAAATAATATTTCTACTCTAAAGACAGGCCTTTTTACAAGAGAAAAGAGAACAAAAGTGTTATTAAATTCTGTAAAAATGAATAATTGTCATACAATTATATATATAGTCTTCTGTAGATTGAATTAGTCTCTTTTTATACTAATATACGAGGCCAGTAAATTGTCTGAGTTATCTTAAAGGACGTTTATTGGCTATAGGTGAAATCATAAATCCAAAACAGAATAGTTTCAACTGGAAGCTGAAGCTACCAATTGACTGTCTAATTGTCCTTACAAATCAAATTACTCTAAGTAAAACTGACTTGCGAAAAGCTTTTACTACCAGTCTATGACATTTGCAGTACAACATTCAAAGTATCCCTTTTTGAACCAGTGTTTCAGTGCAGATAAGATAAATAGATAGGAGACAAACCTTCCATAGATAGAACATTAGTTTCTTACTAATGAACTTCTCCCAGAAAAACCTTAGTAACCTGTTCCTTGTAGCGAAGTGAATTAAAGTTATGTGGAATGATGTGTTAGTTACCTACAACTAGTTCCAGTGACCCATATACAACACCACTGACACCAAACATGCAATCAGCCTTTGCTTCCTTTCGCTCACACAATGTTATTTATTATGGCAGCTACTTGTAGCAGGCTGCAAGCGTGCATCAAAACATGTAAACATTATCAGGAAGGAAGGTTGAGCAATAAAAACAAACAACATTGAAAAATTTTAATTAATTTAAGGACAAACACAGAGAAAATAAAGATGTATAAAGAAGGTGAAAGTTAGTTTAAGAGTTACCTTTTCCATTTTAGTTTGCTATGGTTGAAAAAACAGAAGATCAACTTCAGAAACAGGGTTAAAATAAATTTCAGGAGAGAGGGATGGGAGATCAGAAAATTGGTGCAGAATTCAGGGTGAAAAGGTTACAGGGGTGTCAAACATTGTCAAAATAGGATTAATTACTTAAATGAATAAACTAAATTATAGTGAAAAATATATTGAAATATTTTGATCAAGTTTTCTTAATTTTCATTTGATGCAATATTGTGTATGTGTGCATGTGAGTGTTGTTAGTGTGCAGCTGGAGTTAGTTTGCGTGATTCCTGTGAGTGTACTCATATGTTTGTGTTTTACCTGTGCCTAACTTCTGAAAGGCTCCATAAGATTTCAGGTATGTATGGGTAGAAATATTAATTTATAATTACATATTATGCATCTAATAACATACTAATAAGTAATTAATACTAGATTAAATACTGTGATACTAACACAGCAGGTTCTTGGGAAACCCCCATTTTAATTCCTACTAACAATCTTTTATTTTTTGTTACTGAGCGACTTTCACAGCTACCTCTTCTAAGAGTTTCAAGCTTGCTGATTAAATAATGATAATAATAATAATAAATGATGATGATGGGTACTGTGGTTTGGCATGAATTTGCTGGTGAACCATATCCATACCCAAATTATGATTGTCAGTTGGAACCACATTTAGTTGGTTTCTAATACACTTAAAAAAGGCATGAATGTTATAACCTTCCATTTTATTTCATATATATATGTAAAACTTGAGAAAATATGCCTTTTTTTTTTTTCATAGTAAACTTTATGTTCTCACATTAATTAGCTTGTATTGTGACACTGAAGATTCTACACAACAAGACGTCATGTAGAACAAATGAAAGAGCCCAGTAGAATCCACAGAATCAACAACACCTGTGTAATTAATTTGGCAGTGTTAATTCCCAAACCGGATTTTCAAATGTAAGAGTTTATTTAGTAACACTTCAACTGCACCAAAATCAACAACTACAGACTATTAATTATAACAACAGTGGTAAAACAGACATTCAAACCAAAACTGTCAAAAATGCAAGAGAATAACAGCCAATAGCAAATGTTGGCAGATTTAACAGCATTTAAAGAGATCATCAGGTTATTGGCACAAGAAAAAAAGCAGATTTAGGTATCGAGTTAATAACACAAAAAATACACAAGGGTTTGATGAAAAATTGGAAAACCCTGTCACAAAAATCATGGTTGCTACAGCAATGAAAATTTAGTTAAAAGTTCTGCATTCTTAAGCATTGTTTAATGAAATTCAAGGCAAAACTTGTGTGTGTGTGTGTGTGTGTTTTTTTTTTTTTTTCAGAAGTAGGAAGGAAGTCTGTAAACTAACCCTGAGTAAGTTGGGGTGCGGTCAACAGCCACGTTATCGGGGTCAAAACTTGTGTTGAAGGAAGAGCCACTGTACGAACTATAACGAGAACTCTCCATTGTGTTGTTCAGATAACGGTTATCAGGATGACTAGCATATGTATGACTAATAATCTGGTGTTCAAGGTAGTCTTGTTGCTGCAAGGAATAAAAAAATGGAAGCTGTTGAAAGCAATGTCAATGATGCCACAGAAATGATGTAGCAGAATACAATGGCAAATAGTTCCATCTAAAGAGGATACAGTCATGACAATTTTGCACCAAAGCATTTAAAAGTGAAGAATTTACATCAACAATGGCATAGAACAATTATTTCTTCAAAAGATCTCATTAGACAGAAACATCTAGAGAGACTTTAAGAAACATGTTTACAAATGAAGAAAAATTAGGCAATGTTTAAATCCATTTGAAGCTATTAAAAGGCAGTTTAATGAAATTAATTTACCAATTATTTATGTGACTCAGAAGAGTTATTAAATGTATAATTTATGAAGTGAAATGGATCATTCTTGTTCAAGATTAAGTTAGATAATAATATGTTTAAACTTAACACACACTTCAAAAAAAAAAAAAAATGAATGAACACAAGCAAAAGGAAAAAAATAAACCCCTGAAAAATAGCACAAGAATGAGAAGTGGATTTATTTTTAAATATTTTAATGATGAAAAAAGAAGAAGAAAAAACTAAGACATTCATAAAAAAAGACAGGAAAAATAATTTAAATATCACAAGTTAAAGATTATTATGAAATAAAAAAAAGGGAAAGCATTTGAATGAAGAGAAGAAGAAAAAAACGGTTGAATTCAATGTATAACAGTACAGTACTATTTATGTTGGATACTGTATAGTAGTGTATATCTCCACTATTGTCCTACAGTAGTATTATGTATGTTCTAATAGAATGTAATACTAGTAGGGCAGGGACCTTCAACCATTGGGCTGCACAGAAAAAAATTATAAAATTTTATTCCTAGTTTTTTCTATCATCATAGTCTGCAGGGTATTTTTGGACTATATATGTAACCATTAAATAATATATTATGCCCTTTATTGTGTTTTGATGTGCATGGTCCCCTGATTTGTGGAAAAAACTGTCCAGTATGATACTGGTGCATGGTGCAAAAATGGCTGTGGATCACTGCAGTGGAGGAACTGTAAATATATACTTCTGGATTTTAACATTACTGTATAGCATTGTACTTTAATGCATTATATCTACACAGTACTATAAAATACTATATCCTAATAATGCTTATATAACACTACTATTTGTATTGTATTATATAAAACCCAACATATATGGTACTATACATGATCAACACTAGTACACATTTAGTATGTTAGTAATATAAGTTTAGATTAGAAATACTACAAAGATTAAAAATGCAACAACATAATATTAAAATACAATAGGATGGTTGTCATGGAAGTCTGTATGAAAGGATTTATATTTAAATATATAAATGAAAATGTTCGAAAGAGAGAGAGAGAGAGAAAGATAGAAAGAGAGAGAGACTTCTCTGTTGATTGAGGAAAAATTGTAGAGTTAGAATTAAATGGTAGAGCAAAACTGAAGAAAGATTAAGAAAACTGAACGAAATTAAGTTTGGTTTGGTTTCAGCATTTCTTGTCAACTATATTGAAAAAGAAATCTTCCATCATATTAGTTTACTGAAGGAATGAGTTCGCAACGCTTTTGCAGATGGGAGGGGAGAAAACACACACATACACGCACAATTTCCTGAAATACTGGTTTCAGACAAGAAGGATAGAGCAGGATATTTTTGGTGAGTGAATTGTCCATGAAATTGATCCCGGTTAGACTGATATTTAATTTCAGTGACCCCACCACAAAGATGTATAAAGTAAAGGATATAATGTCATGTTTCTTACACTCAGAAACTATAATAAACAAACTTATTTCTTTCCCTATTTCTCTGTCCTACTAGAAGGGATTTCTGCAGGGTCTGCAATATATTTCAAAATAAAACAATAAATAGATAAATAAATATGAACAAATGTAGGGTGGGGGTGGGGGAAATCCAGAGAGTGAGAAAATAATTTTGATAGTAGCACTACAGCCCTTTCAACAAGAAACTATGACAGGCATGTTTGTTTCTCTTAAAAGAGTATCATCTATATAAATCTTGTCATTATTTACATGTGACAAGCAGATATGTGTCTTAGTAAGGTACAAACACACACATATATGTGTTACTGTAAATAATCTAAGGGCTTATTTAAAGCAAAACTTCTTAATTAGACACTTTAACAGGTCTGGTGCAACTCTGCCATAAACGAAGTGGATCCAAATAGTCTACAGTATTTAATCATAGTTGATTATCTTTACTCATGATTAATCAATAACTATAAGAGGTTTCCTCTCATATCTGACAAAACATCACAACAAAGAAAACAGAACAGTTAGTATTTGAATTTGAAAATATAGAATTGAACCGTGATCTTAAGCTCTCTGGATTTACTACAATTTTTCAAGTTTTTTATGAGACTTTTTCTTTAACTCAGGATTTGAACATCCACAGAAAAGATCAGCCACTCTGCTCAATAATTGACCAAACTAATTTAAAGGACATTTTGACTTTAAGGGAAGGGTAGGGGACTCAACTAAAGGTTTAGTTAAAGACAATTCAAAAAGCACAATGATCCATAGAGTTGGTGTTAACATGGTTTGGGCAACTATCAGGGAAAATGTGATTTTTTTTTTTTTTTCAGATAGCTACCCAAGGAACAGAGGCAATATGCAGTCCATAGTGGGTAACTTTCCCAAAAACATAGGCACTTCTTCTGGATAATACCTGAGAAACTGAAACAGTGTACTGGGTAATGCTCCTAGAAAATGCAGGTGCCTGTCTTGGACAGTTACCTGAGGAACTGAAGTGATGTAGAATTAAGTGTCCAACCAGAAAGACACAATGAAATGAGGGTTAGGGAGGGTAGTAGTGGTGGTGTATGAACCCAGGAATCACAAATTGGTAGTAGCTAATCTGACACCATTCATCGTTTGGCTATATGCTGATATCAAGAGAAACATACCGAAGAACTAGAGCTACAAGAAGACAGGGGACAGGATGTTAAGAAAGATAGCAGGGAAGAAAAGGAGGAGGAGGACAGAAACTACAAGATGGCAAAGATGTCATATGAAATAGAAGACAGAAAAAACAATCTCAAGAGTTAAGCACATGTCACAAAATGCAGCAGCTCTAAGTCAATTCAAAATGCTACATGCTATTTCATAACCATTTTGCATGCAGCCAGCCAGCAGCAGCAGCTGTTCTTGTAACAGTTGTACAAGCTGGTAGTTTGCACCACTTCCAACAAGGATAAAGTTAGAATATAGAATTGGTTAGAGATTAACTGAATGGAGTTGGGTAGGTTTCTATGTGTGAGTATATAAACAAGTGTATGAATTTTGTGTGTATGTATATGAGTATATTCTTATATGAATGTGTGAGAATGTTCATGTATATGAATAGGAATGTGTGTATGGATGTGCTTGTATGCATGTCTGTGAAGGTTTAAATATGTATATATAAGTATATATGCACTATGTATGTATACCATATACACACTGTGTGTGTGTGTGCATATACCATATACACACAGTGCATCAATGCATATATGATATAAGTGAGTTGCAAGCATTTTATTCACAAGTTAATTGTGATTTCTTTTGGATCTCAAAATGTAAAGATGTTCTGCTATTCGAGCAAAGCAGGGTCTTGTAAGAATAGTCTTTTCTACTCTAGGCCCGAAATTATTTTTTGGGGTGGGGGCAGTCGATTAGATCGACCCCAGTACGCAACTGATACTTAATTTATCAACCCCGAAAGGATGAAAGGCAAAGTTGACTTTGGTGGAATTTGAACTCAGAAAGTAAAGACAGACAAAATACCACTAAGCATTTCGCCTGGTGTGCTAACATTTCTGCCAGCTCACCATCTTGTAAGAATATTACCAACTGTGATACTGTTTGTAGTGTGTATACAATAGTCACTTTAGGGATAAAAATTTCCATGTGTATGTGGCATATATGAACATGTAGTATGTATGTGCATGTAATGTTATGCACATGTGATATGCATGAACATGTGACAAGCATGTGCTATGGAAGTGAATGTGGTATATGTATGTACTGTGTATGTGATGATGTGTGTTTAGTGTGAGCGTAGAGTTAAATATAAATAAGGATATGCATGTATAATTCCATATATACAAACCACAAAATAAAACCAGAAAAAAAACCCCAATAACATAAGCAAAAAAAAAAAAAATTCCCGAAAAAAAAAACCTTCAGAAAATCAAGCAAAAACTAGACACAAGCACACCTACCCACACACAACCACACAGAGATCAAGTTTGGAAGGAGCGTGAATACCTTGGGTATAGAATCGTCCGGTAGAAATCTGAAGTCACTTCCAGTGTCGGTGGCAATGCTACCGGTCAATTCTCCTTGATAGACCACGGCTTCAGTGCGCGGTGCCACTGATTGACTGATCATGGTGTCGCGATACACCGGGCCAGCCTCTCGGCCATAGCGAAATGATTCCCGGGCATATATGTCTTCAGCAAAGTAATCTCCTTTCTGGTAATTAATTAATTAATTGACAGGGGGATTGCAGCCAGTGATCATTTATAGGTTTCATTGTCATTTACAAACATATTTATACATAGCGCAGTTTTTTTTATATACAGAAATGACCAAACAAACAAACAAACAAAAAAAAAAAGTAAGAAACAACAACAACAAACAGAAGTAGAAAGCAATGCAAGCAAATGTAGGGGCTAAAATGAGAGGAAAATAAAGGTAAGAAAGAAAAGACTCAGTTCGGAAATTAATTTTTGGTGTGTGTGTAGGGATTCTGATGGAAATATTTCTGTAAATACTCTTGCTGTGTAAATTTGAAGATTATCCTTGAAAAATTGTATTTTGCATAATTTACCTAAATAAATACATTTTATCTATTTGAATTTGTCTAAATGCCTGTCTAAGTTAGAGGGAAATCTATAAGCCCACTAGTCTGTCTTAGCTGGAGAATTCTGTTAAAGATTACAGCCAAATTTTGTTGTGCAGTTAAGAACTGCAGAAAACCTCAATCATAATTAGGTAGTTAAAAAAAAAAAAAAAAAAAATCTTGTTCAGAACTTAGTCTTTGAATTAACTTGACCTTAACATTAAGTTCAAAGGAAAAGAAAAACACAAGAATTTGGTTCAAATTCAGCAATGAGTTTTTCATTAGGTTAAAGTTCAGAGCTGAAGTTTGGATTAGGAAAAATTTTGTTCCAAATTAGAAAAGTTTATATCAAGTTTCAGTAAATATTTAGTGCCAAGTTTGGCCCAAATCTTATTATGAGTCGGAACCAAATTTATGCCAAACTCATATCAGATTTTAAATAAAAACTTGATTGAATTAGAGATAAAAATGTGATTGAATGAAATAATTCAAAGTCTATGAGGACATTTTCTTCCAACATGACAATGACATTAACTTGAAGTGCTAAGATATTCTTAGAAAACTCAAAGGTAGTTATCAAAGAGACAACCATTCATCTTAAAATGATCATTTGATGGTCTGAAAGATATGTTCTGAACAACTATAGAAAGTGTTTCTACACTCAGCTGGCCCTTAACCACCAGTGATAAATTAAAGTTAATTATGTGTATTTTTAATTAGGTTAACAAGCAAGGTTTGAACATTTGAGTGAGGAGGTAACTGCACAGTATGATCGTGGTTACCATATCTCTGTTCCTAAACCCAAAATAAGCTTTTACTTTTTCTTCCTTTCAGGAAATGGTAGTAGTGGTGTTTCTCGTGGTTATGTAGTGATAAAAATTGTCATTGGATTAGTGGCTGTTTCTCTCTATCAAAAGAATCTGAAATGTACCTAAATATTACGGAAGAAATTAAGACATCAGCAAACAAAATACTGGTGGCACCAGTTGGAGTCACATCTGGATATGACTAAACAGGTCAGATTCATGAAATCTATCTTTAATGCGCCAGTGGGTAGCAGAAACATACAATTAGCAACTAGATGACTATTTTATACTATTATATATATATATATATATATATATATATATATATATATATATATATATATATAAGTGAAAATAAGTCAGAAGTTGATCAAAATTTTTTACAGCTTGCCTTGCAACAAAATTCCTTAACAATTAATTGTTTTGTTTTTTCTTTCTTTTTTGAAATCTTTTTCTTTCTTCCTTTTTCCTCCACCAAATGAAAATATAACAAATAAACACCGACATTTGCTTTATTTGAGAATCATTCATTGCAAAGTTGCAAAAGATACGAGAAGATAAAACAGAATATTGCAAAACATAACAAATAATTAAAAAATAATTAAAATAACAATAATAATAATAATGATAAAAAAAAAAAAAATACTTTCTACTACAAGCACAAGGCCTGAAATTTTAGGGGATTGGTCTCGTCAGTTACATTGACTGGTACTCATTTTATTGGCCTTGGAAGGATGAAAGGCAAAGTCAACCCAAATGGGATTTGAACTGATAATGTTGAGGGATATAACTAAACACTGCAAAAGTATATTTTTGCCTACTGCACTTCTGATTTTGTAGAATCCTTCACTGCTAATTATGATAATGACAAAAGGCCAGCAATTTTGGGGGAGGAAACAGTTGATTATGTCAAATGCAGTGCTAGATTGGTCCTTCATTTTATTGACCTCTGGAAGGATTTTTAATTCAGAAAATAAAGAGTTGGAACAAATACCACAAAACATTTTGCTCAATGTTCCAATGATTCTGCAAATCCTCCACAGTGATGATGACGATGACAATAATAATAATAATAATAATAATAGTAGTAATCCTTTCCATTATAGACACAAGGACTGAAATTTGGTGGGAGGGGGCTAGTTGATTATATTAACCCAAGTGCTCAGCTAGTACTTATTTTATCAATCCCAAAAAGATGAAAGGCAAGATCAATCTTGGCAGAATTTCAACTCAGAATGTAAAGATGGTAGAAATGTCTCAAAGCATTTTGTCCAGAGCATTTACAATTCCAACAGTTTACCACCTTAATAATGACAATTCTTGGTACTATGGGCACAAGGTTTGAAATTTAAGGGGTGAGGGCTAGTTGATTATATCAATTTTAGTGCTTGATTGGCACTTATTTTCTTTACTACTCTAGGCACAAGGCTCAACATTTTTGGGGAGGGGGCCAGTTGATTAGATCAACCACAGTACACAACTGGTACTTAATTTATCAACCCTGGAAGGATGAAAGGCAAAGTCGACCTTGGCGGAATTTGAACTCAGAACGTAAAAGACAGACAAAATACCGCTCAGCATTTCAGCTGGTGTGCTAACGTTTCTGCCAGCTCGCTGCCTTAAATAATCTTTTCTACTCTAGGCACAAGGCCCGAAATTTTTGGGGAGGGGACTAGCCAATTACATCGGCCCCAGTGTTTCACTGGTACTTATTTTATTGATCCAAAAAGGATGAAAGCAAAGTCGGCCTGGGTGGAATTTGAACTCAGAATGTAAAGATGGACAAAATGCTGCTAAGCATTTAGTCAAACCTGGTAACAATTCTGCCAGGTTGTCACCCTAATAATAATAATAATAATAATAATTATTATTATTATTTCTAATTTTGGCATTTGAAGGGAGGGGGAAGTCAATCACATCAATCCCAGTACATGACTGGTACTTTTCTTATTGGCTCAGAAAGGATGAAAAGTAAAATCAACCTCAGAACACAAAGAACTGGAAGAAATGTCACTAAGCATTTTGCCTGTGCCTGACATGTCAACGATTGTGCCAGCTCACTTTGGTTTGAAAGTCTGGCACAAAACCAGCAATTTTTAAGGAAGGGTGTAGTCGATGACATTGATCTCAGTACATGACTGGTACTTATTCTATCGACTCCGAAAGATGAAAGGCAAAGTCAGCCTTGGTAGTGTTTGAACTTGGAACATAAAGAGCTGGAGGAAATGCTGCCAAGCATTTTGCCTGTTGTACTAATGATTCTGCCAATTCACTAGCTTAATAATAATAATAACAATAATGATAATAATAATAATAATAATAATAATAATAATAATAATAATAATAATAACAACAACAGCAATAGCAAAAGTACAGAACATTTTCTCAATTCCTGAAAACAAGGCAATAATAAAGATAATAATAACAACAACAACAATAACAAAAAATACAGATAATTTTCTCAATTTCTAAAAACAAGGTATCTGTATGTGTTATTGTTGTTGTTGCTTCAGCTCAGCTTCATTTAAAAGAAGAAGGTTCAAGTCAAGAGAAAATTTTAACATGTCTGAATCAAATTAAAAGCAGTAATAAAAAGGCATTAAAAGCTATTTAAAGCAATCTTTTTTAGAAATGAATGCACTTCAATGAACTTATATACATTGTACAATTATTTCATCACATACACGCAATCCGTGCTTAATCATTGCATATACAATAGCTATTGAATTTGCTGATAGTTCTGTCGACAGCAAAAGAACCGAGAGATAGTTTAATACAAGAGACTATTATAGGCAGAGAAACAGATCTCAGAAATTTATAGGCAGGTTTTTATCAACAACAAATGTAAAAGAAAAATAATCCAATCAAAAGAATAAATGGTTAGTAAAAGGTAACAGAAAATATAATAAGTAGTTTAGTATCGGTATAAGGAGATTACAGGTAGTTTAGTATCGGTATAAGGAGATTACAGGTAGTTTAGTAAAGGAGGTATCAAACTGCTAATGGTGGTTTAGTAGAGATTAATATAAAAAAAAGAAAAATTGAAGACTTTGAGAGATTGAATAAACAGGCAATTTAATACAGATATTTAAAAAAGTATTTTAAAAATTAGTGTAGACATTAAAAGGAATATTGGTAGCTTTGGGTAGTTTTAATAGTCTTCAAAGGATTATGAACTCTTTTGTAGACAACAGGAATATAAAAGCTGTTTAATAAGCACCAGGAAATTATAAATTATTTTATTAGATATCAGTAGTAAGGAGGCAGCCACAGGCACCAGGGGAAAAATATATAATTATATATATATATAAATGAAACAAAAAAGTTATATGTTGTCCAGTAAACACTCAGGTAACTATAAGCAGCTTCTTAGATATCGGAAAACTAGAAGTTGTCTAAAAGACATCAGGAATCTAGAAGCATTTTTGATAGATACAAGAAAACTGTAAGTAATCTTAAGAGAGGAGAAAAGTCTGAAGAGAAGAATAAAGACAAAGAGAGGAACTATGAGTTACATCGACACAGACAGACAGTAAAGAAGAGTTAAATCTCAAAAACAGACTATAGGAAAGAGTTTGCATGCTGTGTATGTGTGTTTAACAGCAGCAAAGAGGAAAGAATCATGTCAAAATGCTTCTGAGCAACAATTTGACCTTTTACTACTGAGGAGAGAATGAAAGACACATACACACACTCACAAACTCACATAATAGATAGGAGAAAAAGAGGCAAACATACATACTGACATAGTGATAGACATATGCACACATACACACATGCACCCACTGACAAAGTTATTGTCAATTGTTTTATATGTATGTATAAATTGGATTCAGTTTTGTCCCCCGCCTTTAAATACCACCAATACCGAGTATTTAGATTGGTGGTAAGATAGAGAAGGAAGGATGGTTTCACACTAGACAAAATAATTAGTATGAAAATCTATACATCCATCCGCACACACACCCACACACACACGTATATATAATTACACAAGTAAGTGTAATTTATACATGCACATATAAGCTTCACAGATATACTAGTCAATCAGTTGGTGTATATGTATGTAATCTGTTTATTACTGCACACGCACAGAAGCAAACATAGAACCAAAGCAATAGGTTAGTGTTAGTGGCTATTCCTCTACTGATGTGTATGTGAGTGCATACATATCAAACCTGTATACATACTCATACCAGAAGGTTTATGTAGTAATAGAATGAAAGAAGTATAAAACACAACCAAACACCCATATTTCTTCTTCACCTTTTATGTTAAATCTTTAGTAACAATCCCATATATTAAAAAAAAGTGACAGAACAGCAATGTGGAAAATTTAAAGCAAGATGGCAGTAACCCAAGAGAGAGAGTGAAAAGAGCAAAAAGCAACTTCAGGACAGAAGAGTGCTCCTAAATGACTTTCTCGGACATGTTGTAAATTATATCTTTTTCCAGTTGAGACTTGGATTTGCTTTCGCTTCTGACAAAGGTTGGAATGTTATGACCCTTCCCCACACCAAAGAATTTGAAACTTCACATCTAAACAAGAAATTAATATTGCTAGAGATGAAGTGACAGAAATACAAGAGCATAGTGTTTTCAGTCACACTGCCTTTTATTCTAAGTTTTATAAAATACATACCTAGTCATGTGTTGGGGGTCAATGCAATCAACTTAAAATTCCTCCCACACAATTTTATAGTCTTGTGACAGTAAAAAAACAAAGAAAAACATTGCTATCATTATTACAAAACTAAGACTGAGTAAATAAATATATAAACTTAAGATTTTCTTACAAACTATTGAACAATTTGGAATTCATGACCTATTTTCTGGTCTGTAGCCATGAACAGCAGAGATTCACCACTAGAAATGGCACTCAGCTTTGTTCAGTCTTTCTCAGCTTTTATGAGATGCTTGGGCTGACCTTTCAGACCAGAATTTTTGTGCATAAAGAAGAAAGAGCCAATCTCTTTGAGAATAGTTACATATATATATTACACACATTTGTCGTTATCTGCTGTGATTTGGTTATTCTTTCAAGAATTTATTATGGTTCAGTCTTTAGTGTGAAAGAAGTATCAGGAGGCTCCTTCTTCAAGAGTTAATGTATCTAGAAGGAACAATTTCATTATTGTGCCAACACTGGTATTGGCAACCTTTATCTGCTTGCAAAGATTTTAGCCTCCTATAATCAATAATCCTGAATTTAAATTTTGTTATATACATATGTAATGAATTAGCCTTGAATTAAATTCCAAAATACCAGTAATATAAGAGTATTTTTTCACAAATGTTCATTCTTATCAAACTAATTACCCAGTGATAAGACATATTTACCTATCATGACCTTCAATTTTTTTTCTTTTAATGATTGTAGAGTGTGGTACTTGCTAATTTTAGCAAGTTGAGTGAGTACATAGAAGTTTTCTCAAACAACTGCCACTGAAGTGCCTAGAATAATTCTCCCCTGGGTTGAGATTCAGTATATTTGGAGCAAAGGATTTATGCATTGCACCTGGTCATTTGAGTGATTAGCCATGCACAATAGGAACTGACCTACTGACGATGATAATCATTTACAACAAGTTCGAGAAAAAGAGAAAAGCCTATTTGAAGCAATATCTACAGATGATTAACCTCTATTCAACCCAATTAAGTTTACCTGTAAAGATGACGAATCTATGTCATCAACATAGCTCAGATTTTCATCATCAATGTAGCTGCCCAAAGAAGTAGGAGGTCGTGAGGACACGTTCCTCGCGTATGCCAGTTCGGCTTGTTGTGGGTATGGAGAATGTCTACCCAGAATGGATTCTCTATCGAAAGCAGAATCTTTATCACACGTTGACAAACGGTCCCTTTCGAGGGATGGGGATAGTTGGTCTAGGGTTGAGAATCCATTAGCAATGACACTGTCGTGACCCTGCTGGTGCTGGTGGGGTGAGAATAAAACTGGTTTCATGCTTTATCATGACGGAGTTAAAAGGAGAACAACATCTTTATTAACAACAACAATTAGCAACAACAAAGTGTTAGTAGCAAAGATGGAATTAAAAGAAGGTGAATTTTAGATTTCCCAAGTGAAGTTTTGGGTTATTACAATTTAATTTGAACATTGCATAGTTAAACTACAGAACTGAATCTAACAATAGTGATCATGACAACCATTTCTGGAGAGTTAATCTTGGGTATTTTTATTGGCCTTTGACACACACTCAATGACTGATTCTTAATGTTTTAAGTATATAGTTATTTACAGCAATCTTAATACACCCTATGTTGTATGTATATCTGATATAATGTATTAAAAGCAACCTTTAACACATCCTTTACTGGATAATGGCCTTTGTCTAATGACAGTGACCTTGACACATAACAGGATCTTGTTTTGTATCCTCATGTCAGCCTTTGATCAACTAACCCTATGATTAAAAGTGTTCTACCTCTGACCTACTGGTCATTTTATATATCAAAAACTACACTGTCCAATGTGTTCTTCCTCTTAAGATGGTACAGTGTCTTTTCAATGAGAACCGATAACTACGTCCAGCAAAATGAATGATCTGGTGAGGATTTCCTCATTCACTTATCAATGACCTTGATGTATCCAATGCCAAGTACTGACTAGTTTACCAAGTTTAGTGTGGTTGACTTTTACACTAACTTCAGTGTCAAATGCTCAGGTAGAAGTCAGCGTTCCACAAATATTCTCCCATCAATTAAAATTAAAATAAATCAGAATTATTAAAAGTACAGGTTGCTAGACTAGCCCAAGAGGCATTCACCCCTTACATCATTACCTCAGTAATAATCATGTACCCCACCTATCTATCTAATTCTTATCTCTCCTAAAAGATTTCTTTCCTTAACCAGATATTGAGTTAAACAGTCTATATCTTTCCCCATAAACTTTCTCATCAATTTCAAATTTCAGTAACTATACATACACTCAGTAAATTCATATAGTCTTCTATTCAAAAGGTACATCTACATCATGCATAGGCAACCTTTTTCAAGAAGCAGACAGCATGAGATATGGCTCATCATCAAGCAGGCTGCACTAATAAAAAAAATTTAAGGTAATTTTTTGTTGAAGGTACCATTCAGAAAGTCTTGTGGGCTACAGTTTGCCCATAACTGTTAGAATTTTGTTGATAGTTAGTTATACAGCAGCTCCAGTTATTGGCAGAAGCATGATGCTTATCACTTCCACTCAACATGACTGTCACCAACTAAATGTTTGAGATTAACTCAAATACAGTTTATTGGATGCAATAAGATTCACTCTGGACACAGAGTATCCTGTAGAACAAGACTTATGAAGTGTTACATTGCATTAGATTAAATGCAGCAGTGTAGATATGTAGCACCCTGTTTGCTGTTTAATTATTTAACATTTAAACTGGATAGATCTGCCCCAAATATTCTACCCGTTTCGTGTTCAAACCAGCTAGATCAGGCTTCTCACACTTACTCTACAGTGTTATTCTAAAAATATGCGGTCACATCACTGAAATCTTGAAGCTACAAGATAATGCATAATTATTTCAAAACTTTGTGAAAAATAGGCATTACATTTAACAGTAATTTGAATGCTAAAGGGTTAGGCCATTTCTTTTATGTAACAGAGAGAAGGAAATGAACCCTATTAAATCAAGATAGTTTAGATGTCATGGGATTAATCACAGGAAGTTGGCAACCAAGCACAGATCAGATTGAAGAGGTGTCTTAAGCCCTAGGTGTGACCACAGGATTTAAATAGAGTGTAAATATTAATTTGATTGTAAATCATATCAACACAAAGCCATGGAAATACAATCACTGCACAAATTTTGAAAGCTCGTTGAAACTTATTTCTTAATCACCTTTTACTAATTATCTAAGTAATTACTAATTCACTGTAAGTAGAGCAAAACTTCTGAACATGTCATTTATTTTATCAATACAATCAGATCAAATTCTACAAAACTTCCAGTAAGGACTATTTCTGAGAGCTAACTAGAATTAAGATACTTTCTTCTTTATATGCTTATGATTATATTGATATTGAAATATATTCTTCAAACAATTATAGATTTAAAAATTGATTTGTCCTTTTAAATAAATTTCCCTCATATTTCCAAAATGAAACCAAGTAATACAAACCCATGCTGGAGGTACGTAAAAAGCACCTTTCGAGTGTTGAGCCACATGGAGGCAATGATAAATGACTGAGACCTTTGGCAATATGCTGTGCTTGAGTAGAAGACCCATCAAGTCAAGTGAAACTGTAGTTGTGGTACATGCTGGTGTCATGCAACTGGCACGTAAAAGCACCAATTACACTCTTGGAGTGGTTGGCATTAGGAAGGGCATCCAGCTGTACAAACCATGCCGGATCAGAATAGAGTCTGGTGCAGACCCTCAGCTTACCATTCCTGGTCAAACTGTCCAATCCATGCCAACAGGACAACAGACATTAAATGATGATAATGATGATGATAATATATATATATGCACACAGAAGTTTGGTGATGAGGATTTAGCTGTTCAATCAGCTAGATTACTTTCTCATTGAATAAGCTTGCATGTGGCTGAGTATTCCAGACAAGTACCCTCAAATGAATAAGTTTAATGCAGTTTGTGATAAAGTCATACTCTGGACACAATGCATCTGATGGACTTCTATACAATTTCCATCGACTTCCTTCACAAGGTAAGGGCTAACCCAATGCTTTCAAAATTATACTTGCTCAAGATATCACACAGTGGGATAGAACGCAGTACCTCAGTTATGAAATATATATATATATATATATGAATTAATGTATAGTAAGTTTTGAAAAGAGGAATTATAAGTTAACACAGATTTTTAAGGATGGTTTTGGTTCTTCATTGCACCAATTTGCAATGAAACAAAGCAAAACAATTCAGTTTCATATAATGACAGAAGACAATTTAATACTGTACAAATCTATTTTAATCTTTCCATGTAATCTGATATATATCTATATTCTATATAGAAGTTTTCTTCTAGTCTGATAAGATGGAATAGATTTCTTTAAATGGTTTCACATGGCTTAAAAACAGAGTTTTTATAATGAGTATAATGTTAAAAGGATATCAGCTTGCCCCACTTTTGTTAGAAGAATACCCAACGATAAAGTTATTAAGATGTCCTAGTTGCAATTATAATAGAGAAATGTTGCTGCTAACCCAGTTGTAGGCTGTGAAACTTTGTGTCAGTATGATTACAGATTTACATGATTAAAACAACATTTACATATCAAGACACATGCTTGGAAAGAAGAATTTTAATTAGTTGATTAGCAATGTGATGTGATAGGTCCTGCTCTTTTAAATAAATAAAAGTAAAAGATGTTAATGAATTAATTAGTCCAGAAGATGAGTTAAAATTTACCTTTTCTTGAGGTGATAACACATCTCCACTGTAGTATATCATCTCTGCTTCGTAGTCGGGACCCTTTTCCAGGTACTTGGGGTATGCCAGGCCAGGGCTAATGTCACGAGTGCGAGCTTCCTGAGAAGTCGCTCGAACTTTACGCAAGTCCTAATGCAGGACAGAAGCAACAAAGGGCAGACACTTAAAACATCATTATCATGCGGGGGGGCAGGGACATCGATGTGGTAGTAAGCACATAGATGCAAGATATGGCATAGAAACGTATATTTAAAAAAAAAAAATAAAAAATAAAAACAAAAAAACTTAAATGAAACCAAAATATAGGTGTAGTAAATATCAATAGCAACTACAACAATGATGATGACAACATCAAAACACGACATCAATAATCTCTCTACTTACCAATAAGAGTACCAAAATAGTAAAGATCTATACTAGGAACTGAAAATCACTGCAACACTTTACTAGGAGTATATCAATTTACAATGTTTACTGGATGATTTTGAATTAGAGAATTAGTTATTTGAAGAGGTTAGGAATAGATGAAAGAAATGAAAAATGGCAACATTGTACTGTGACATCCTAATTAAAGGAAAACTGTTTATTTTTCAGATATCTCTGAATGAAAAGCATTCCTGGATCTTAAGAACTTGTGCTATTCACCAATAGGACACATCATATACCTAGATTATTATACAGTACAGGGTAAAATATAGCTAGACTTCAGTGTAGTGGATGTAAAATTTATCCATTCTAGCACAGTGTGACATTATATAAACATATTTTAGTTAATTAATATCCTTCTTCCTCTATCAGCATGGATGAGACTGGTTATATCATTCTGAACATATGACAAATGTTGGAGCAAGTAGTGTCATTTTTATTGCTAATCAGCTAAGCATGAGGTATGGTGCCTACTTAACATGTAGGAAAAAACTAAAGTAAGCAAAGAAATGCACTTTGTTATTGGAACAAAACAATGGTTTTGGGATTTAGTAATATCTGAATCCATGACCTGTAATCAGTTGGTCAGTTGTCCAAATACTTTAACACCATACCTTATTAAAGCAGTAAAATGACACAGTTGAATAACATACAGGTAAAAATAACAATGTAGATACATTGACATCTCATACTTTTGCAAATTAAACCTACCTAGTGTTTTGTAATTTTTAAATGAAAAATTACCTTGAATTTTTTTAAAAAGTGCAGCTTGTCTGATGATGAGCTAAATCTCAAGCAGCCTACATGGTTTAGATACCACCGTTTGTCAGGTTGTGGGGACTTTTACCTATGATAGACTGACATTGCAGCTAGAGGTTAAACCCTGCTTAAAACATAGCACTAATGCTATGAGATCAGATGGCTTGTAGAGGCATCTATCATCATGACATTATTAGAATAAAGTCTACATCATCTATGTTATTTTTCTTTTCTTGCCATGGTGATGAACAAATTTAAAAGTTTAAGAGCAATCTTAATTTTTATTAAATATGACAATTTTCATCTCCTTTTTTCAATTCTCCAACTGCCCTTGTTTCTATGAGAAACACTGCTTTAGGACACAATATATTAGGACAATGCTAGAAAGATGTACTGAAAACATGATTTCCAGTTCCTTTGTGACAGGAGTAATAAGCGATTGAGTGTGAGATAACTAAAGTAAACTGAAAAACAAAATTGTTTACATTGATAACAACATTTACTAAGAAGTCTATATGCGTACAAAGTAAATGGTACAAGATCTCTCAGTCAGTTTAATATATGTAGGTGTGTATATGTCAAGTGGGTGGCATTAGGAGGGGTATCTAGCCATAAAAACCATGCAATACCCTCACCCCAGAAAAATATGAACAAAAATGTAGTACCCTGTCCTGTCTAGAAGAGCAGTAATGACCAGTTCAACCCATGCTAACATGGAATGCAGAGGTAAAACGATATACACACTATACATGCGTACATATTCACACACACACACATTTGTCTATGATTGGACTGTGGCCATGCTGGAGTACCACCTTCAAGGGAATAATCATTTATATCCATTATATTGAATCCAGTACTTGTAGACTGACATTTATTTCTATTGACCATGGGAGGCTGAATGCACAAAACAGAACTGGGTAGGACTTGCAGTGGGAATGGAAAGTCATAGTATATGACAATGTAGTTTGTTCGACACTTTACTGATTGTGTAACCCACAGCTCATAATTCTGAGACATTACAGCTATGTGCGCGCACACACACACACATACACACAATGAAGGCATTTAGAATACAAGAAATTATTTCAAAATATATGGTGTTTCCGTGTAATTTTGTCTATAGACATACACAGTCATATATGTATATAAATATGCACACACACTGTGTATGCTTGTATGGATATATAAATGTGTAAATTAAAAAAATATATACATCCTCTGTGCATATACATATAGATACATCTACCTCAATAAATTCTACAACACTTGCCTGAGCAGTTTGGTTTTCTGTACTTTCCATAGAGATCCTGGAATGCTTTGCTAGTATGATCCAGAGGAAAGTATAGCAGGTAATAAAACTAACATTATGAACAGCTCCATTGGTCTGAAAGTAGTGCTAAATAGTGACACAACATTCTAAAATTACTATGATAAAACCTGAACTTTACACCAACAATCTGAGACCTTATCTACCATAGTAAGCATTTGCTTTCCAAACCACACTTAATTTTAAGCTGAATTCTTATCAATATAATCTTATCAAGCTGTTCCTATCATCACCACTCTTCACCTATGTCTAGGGCTGCCTGGAAAAGCTTTGAGCACAACTCTTCCTACTCAGATATGCACACATGTTAAACTGAATATTGTGCTTATCTCATCAAAAGTATCCATCTCCGTTCCACACTAAGGGAAAGCATAGAAAGCATGGTTTCAGTCATTGGACAGTAGCTATGCTGAGTTTTAACACTCTAAATGTTGTTTAGCTTCAGGTCAGCTCTGATGGGACAGCCCTGTGATCAAAGGTGTTCTCGACATGACTATTTTCATCATTTATGAAACACAGTCCAGAGATACTACATTCTCTAATGTGTTTTTCTGCAGAAAGTAGGGTGTGATTTGATGTAAATTTGGCTGCTATTTCTAGCAGCTTGAGCAGCCATGTATAGACAATTTAGTTGAGTCACTCCTGACTGAGTAAGCTTAGTATCAAAGGCATTCCATCTGTGGCCATCCCTTCTTTATAAGATTATGTACCAATACATCATCTAATGTTCTGTTGTTTCTGGGGAGAGTCATTCTCTTTTGGTACCTTATAATGTGTTTTTCCCTTTTTTAAAATGGACAGGCATGATTTCAGAGAGATTTGACAACTATTTCTAGCAGATGGACCCACAGTATAGAGACCTCATTGATTAACCAAATGATTAGTTGGTTTAATAATAGTTGGTTTAATAATAGCTAGTTAATAATAGCTAGTTAATAATAGCTAGTTAATAATAACTAATTAATAATAGCTAGTTAATAATAGCAGGTTAATAAAGATGTAAAATTGAACCAGTGTGTATATGCTTTTTTTTTTTTGCTCACCATATACTTATTTCATGTTAGCTTTTTTGATGATCCATGTAAGAACTTAACAGTGTCATGTATCTAGCTTGACTGACTGAGAGTTTCAACTAAAGAGATAACAATAAGGGACTACAGCACTGATCAAGCATGCAGAAAGTGCGAGTGCCAGGGCCATTACCTTGTCAAAAGAGAGATCAAGGGGTGAAGTAATGTCACCCTTTTCAATGGAGATGGTATCTTCACCTGCAAAATGAGACAAGAGAAATACATTTAGTGGCAAATAGACTTGATATTGCAATTGTTCTTTCTTAAAAAAAAAAAAAAAAAGGGGGATGAAAAATGAAGACAAGATTAGTGACAATATAACAGAGACTGCAGCATTATTCTGTAGAAAACAGGGAGAGCATATATGTTTAATTATATGTAAATATATATATTTAGAGAGTGAGATTACAAATTGATTGCAATGATTTTCATGTATGTTAAAAATATTAAATATTTAATGATAGGTTTGTTGTAATCAATTCATCCATGAACCAAAAATAAATAAATAAATAAATAAATAACAAACCTGTTGAATGGAATTTCATAAAAGTCCCACAGGTCTATATTAGTGTTGGTGTATTTTGCTTACCAGGCAAATTATTTTAACCATCAAAATAAATTTCCCTCAGAAATTAAAAATTTTTCACTCTTGAATTGGTGTTTACAAAATCTTATCACACACAGAGTATCTCACAGAAGTATGTGCACCCTTGAAAAATTTCTGTAAAATTGCTATTACTCTGATAATATCAAAGGAAATTTATACTGAATAAAATATATTACACATGCAAACATTATACAAATTTGGAATGCAAAACAATAAGCATTTTCAAAGATATGAATAAAATATTAATTTTCAAGCATTAGAAAAATAGGTACACCCTAAAGGAAATTTGCTATATTCAATATTTTATCCACTTTTTTTTTTTTTTTTTTTTTTTTTTACTAAATTCAGATATTGCTGTTAATTTCAATTCTAATAATTTATTTCTCCTGGCATTTTTGCACCGGTCATTGTTGCATCTACAGGAATTCTGATTTGTGTACTGAGGTGAAAATCTTCTTCATTGTGATTAAAATGGCACCAAAAGGAAAAGAATTGTCTGAAGATTTGAAGAAAATTATTTTGAATTTGCACAAGAATGGTTTAGGAAACAAGTTAATTAGCAAATGAATAGATATTAGTGTAAACACAGTTGCCAAAGTAACTCAGAAGTACAAAGCTACTGGACGGCTGAGCAATAAACATCGTCCAGGTCCTATTTTAATTGCGCATGATATTTGCTACATCTAACATTGCACGATGCACAACAGGCATCGTACTGCTTCATCTTTGGCCCAAGAAATGTCTTCTGTTAGTGGTAAGATGTATCCGCCCAAACAGTTTGCTGAAGTTTGAACCAGTGAAGTTTTCATGGACGCATTCCTCAATGGAAGCCTATGTGAGTAAGGGGAAGGAGTTTTGGAATAAAATTCTTTTTTCTAACAAGACTTGTTTGGGTCAGATGGTATTAAACAAGTATGGCAACGACCAGGTGAAGATAATAGTGACAAATGCACCATTCCTACCATGAAACACGGCAGTGGAAGTGTTATGCTTTGGGGATTCATGAGTGCAGTTGGTGTGGGAGGACTCACATTTATCGAGAGAACAATGGATTCAAGGCTTTATTGTGACATATTACAGAAAACAGTGTTGAAAAATATCAAGGAACTAGGAAAACATTCCATGTTCCAACATGTTAATGACCCTAAACACACTTCAAAGATAACGACTAAGTTTTTATCAGATAAAAAGATTAAAGGTATTGCCTTGGCCTACCATGTCATCTGATTTAAACCCAACAGAACACCTGTGGGATGTTTTGAAAAGGAAGGTTGAGGAGAAAAAAAACCTCACAATGTAACACAGTTGAAAGACATCATTAAGGATGAATGGAGATCGATTTCATTGGTTATATGTGGAAATTTAGTCGACTCTATGCAGTCATTGAAAGCAAGGACGATCACACCAAATATTGAATATAGTAAATAATCCATTAGGGTGTACGTATTTTTGTATTGCTTGAAAATTAATATTTCATTCATATCTTTGAAAATGTTTATTGTTTTGTGTTCCAAATTTGTAAAATGTCTGCATGTATAATATATTTTATCCAGTATAAATTTTGTTTGATTTCCTTCAATATTATCAGAGTAATAGCAATTTTACAGAAACTTTTTAGGGATGTACATACTTCTATGAGATACTGCATATATATATATATATATATATATATATATATATATATATATACATATATATATATATATATATACATATCAAAGCTGGGCATCAAACCGTTAATCCATTAATCATTAATTAACAAAGTTAACATTTTTGTTAATGATTTAACTTACAAGTTAACTTTATAAATCATTATCGGACTAATTTAACTTCCGTTAACTCAAGTCAACTTCCGTTAACTTGAATTCAATTGAAGTTAACTTCTGTTAACTTCAATTCAATTGAAATTAATGGATTTTAAAGTTTTGGCACTTTTAAAAGTTGTTTTTAGGTGATTTTAGAGCAAAAACTGATGGTTTATCGATAACTTCTGTTGCATTTTCAAAGAATTAACTGATTGATGGTTATCGAAGTTAAGTTTTTGGTTAACAGATTAATGGTTAATAAAGTTAACTTCTTGATTAATGGTGCCCACCATTGATATATATATATATATATAGAGAGAGAGAGAGAGAGAGAGAGAGAGAGAGAGAGAGAGAGAGAGAGAGAGAGAGAGAGAGAGAGAGAGAGAGAGAGAGAGAGAGAGAGAGAGAGAAAGAGAGAGAGAGAGAGAGAGAGAGAGAGAGAGAGAGAGAGAGATTTTTAAAACTTTGTGATTTTTTTTTCATATGTATATAATAAAACAGTGTTTTTATATACATACAAACAATGAATAATGAATGAAGGACTCAATATAAGTGTAGAGTCTTACATGTAATATCACAGAGAGCAACTTTCAAATTTTGCCTTTGTCAAGTGTAGCTTGACTTATTCAAATTGCATGTGTGTGTGTACATATATACATACATATATATATATATATGTATGTGTGTACGTACATATATATATATATATATATATATATATATATATATATAAATCCAGTTTACCATACATATGACAAGCATGTGTGAACGTATGTGTATGAGAATGATTTCCAATTGTCTTTTGGTTTGGATATGCTTTGAATAAACCATTTAGATTTTCAGAGATATCTACTTTAGCTATTTCAGATTTTGGAGATTTCGAATATTGAGATTTCCATTTATAAACTAAAGACAGAGGCCATTGCAATATAGAATTTAAATGAGCAATCTCGAACAACTAACTACAATTCTCTCATTAATTAAGGTATGTCTAATTACTAATGTCAGTTAATCCACTTTATATTTTCATGTTAATTTGTTTCTTTGTTTTGGGCTTTTCCAAATCAAATAATGTTTTGTCATATGCATTTGACAGGTCTACAAATTTAGACTTTTGAAATCATTTATAATGCAGGTTGTTGCAGTTGCTTTTTAACCCCAGGTCAATCTTGGTGAAACAGACCTATCCTGAAGGGGATTTCAGTGATGGTCACCTATCTCTTTTCTTTTCAGACATAGTTTATTTAAGACTATCTTATTCAATATATTTTAAAACTTTTTGTTAAGATGATAGGGTGTGATATGAATGAGAACTGACTGTCATTTCTAGCATGCTGAATGATCACAGAGCATTCTTTAAGTGTAGGTTCTTTTTACAGTTGGATCACCTTTCTGCTTAACTAATCACACAACTTTGAAGCCAAACAAGAAACTTACAGAACATGCTTCTTATTCAGATCATCACAGCAAGCCTTATTTACAGGAGGCCTTGTTTGTTGTATTCTAGCCCTCTCTAAACCAAAATAAACCATAGGATGCTTCTGTGTGGTTAGCTGCACTGAACTTGAACATTATTAAAAGAATATGTGAGAAGTAGGAGGAAGAAACTATGATGAAGAAACTATTTTCCTTCGCTCATTAAGGAAAGTAGAGTTACAAACAAGATTTTTTTAAAATCATGATCTTATATTATTTGTTGAATATCTCAACAACCAGGCAGCCATTCCAATTCAAATTTCAGCACCACCATCAGCAGTCCTTTCTCTTCAACTGTTCCACATTTATGATACTAATGGTTTGGATAAGTGATTAAGATTATATAAGAACAGGCCAATAAATGGACAGGAATCTAATATACAATCACAATATTAGTTGTCTTGGATGATCTATCAAGAGGTTTGCTGTTTGGTTGATGCAGTATTGGAAATGTACCAAATTCTTCCAAGTTCCATAGCCAATAAGTTGGTCTTATATGTGTCTAAATGTTAGGATAGAAACATTTCCATAAAGTACTAGGGAACACAAATGGTACAAAACGAAACGGAATACATATATATATATCATCTCGCAATGGAAATAGTCTCTGAGCTATAACTATAGAAACACCACAACATTGCCAGAGAGGCTGGATTTTCAGTTTCACTTATGCCACATTTAATGGAATGTTAATGCAAAAAACTCAACTGTCTCAACCAGAAACAATGGTATGAGGAATAATTTAGTGAAACGGCTCATATGAAGGGAGTTGAAACTGCATCACAAACACAGTTTTCATAAAATGCACCATTGCACTGAGTACTAAGCAGATACTCAGTTATATACTTAAAAATGAGAATAAACAAGCTCAGCTTAGCTTGGTCAACTCTGTCAAACAATATTTATTCTAAACATAAAGATCGATATCTGTAGCTATGGAAACACAAGAGTACAAGACACTAGCTATGTGAGAGGTGATGGTGGCTTCAATCTGGACTGATAACTAGACTGTACAGGTTGCATTCATATTCTACTTCTCTCTGTCTCTGATCTCTTAAACCATATACAGCAGATATTCAATAGTGAAAGAGAAACTTGTTAGATAATCCAGTTGCATGAGAATAAATGTGCCGGTGAAATTCACATAACATATGTATGTATATCATTCATATGCTTTATTAATTCTAGTGACTGGGATTTTTAACAAAATTCTACCACAGAGTTACAGAAATAACATAACCTTCATGAAATAAAGGGATTAACAAAAAAAAAAAAAAAAAAAGCAAGCCAGCTAAAATAGCCATTACTATTTCAACTTCTACTATTACTACTATTGGTGCTAGGGGTTGGCAGAATCATCTTTACATTCTGAGTTCAAATCCTGCTGAGGCCAGTTTTAGCTTTCATCTCTCTGAGATCAATAAAATAAAGTACAAGTACTAGGGCCATTTTTAATCAACTTAGCACCATCTCAAAGATTTTGGGTCTTGTGCCAATGCTAGAAACAGCCACCAGTACCACTGCCACTACCAGGGTGGTGGATTAGCAGACTTGTTAGACTGTCAAAGAAAATGCCTTGCAGTATTTGTTCCAGCTCTTTATATTCTGAGTCAAGTTCCCACTGAGGTTGACTTTGCCTTTCATCCCTCCAGTGGGGTCGATAAAGTAATGTTCTGTTCTAGAACTGGGATTCATTTAACTGACTAAATCTGCTACATCTGAAAACCGATGGCTCTTAGCCCAAATTAGAAACTACTACTACTACCACTGGCACCACCACCACCAATACCTTTTCATTAGCACTAGGTTTCATGAAGGCGCTTGGCTTAGTGGTTAGTGGCATTCGGCTCATGATCGTAAGGTCATGAGTTCAATTCCTGATGACACATTGTGTCCTTGAGCAAGACACTTTATTTCATGTTGCTCCTGACAAAAATGAGTAGTACCTGTATTTCAAAATGGGCCAGCCTTGTCACACTCTGTGTCACGCTGAATCTCCCCGAGAACTATGTAAAGGGTACACGTGTCTGTGGATTGCTCAGCCACTTGCACATTAATTTTACGAGCAAGCTGTTCCGTTGATCGTATCAGCTGGGACTCTCATCATCGCAACTGACGGAGTGCTCCAAAAAAAAAAAAAAAAAGGTTTCATGAATATCGATGAAACTTGTTTATACAGAATAAAACATCTGAAACATTTGACAATGATGTAACTGATCCTGTTTCCAAAAGTCCTACATGCTTGACAATATATTTTGTTACTTTTTTCCTTTTGTTTTCTTTCTAACCTACAACTTTTTTTTTGTCTGGTTTTAACTCTAAAATTGCCAAACTCTGAAATAGGTTTATGAAATTAAAATTAAATTAAAAAGTAAGATAACAAACAAATTGAAATCAGAATTTCAAAAGCAAAAAAAAAAAAAAAAAAAAAAAAAAAAACCCAACCAAAAGAACAAACCAGAAATTGAATGAAATGAGAGCAATGGATCTGCATGAATGACGATGATGATGATATATGGATAACGGATAATGCAAAGCAAACCAAGCAAAAACAATTAGATGTTGCCGTGTGTGAAACGATGCTGTTTTGGCTGAAAAAAAATAATTGGAATGCAGGAGGGCTGAGGAAAAACAATGGTAAAGAGCTGGAAGAGGAGAGGATAAAACAGCGGAGACAGTCATCATATCTACTCCATTCTCTTTCCTTTTCTTTCTTTCTTTCACTCTTTGGCATGCACTACTTGCTACCACTACCATACTGTCACCTCACTACAACTACTACTATCTATACTTTATTAAAATAATGTCTATTAGAGATGCAAACTACCTACTATCACTACCACCAACTGACTCTTTTCATTTTACCTGAGCCACCATCACTCTTTCACCGCAGAAATCAAATATATCCACTTAAGATTTCATTAGTTAACTGCAAAAAGCAGTTTTATTTACCAATCTACCTTTTGTTGAGGAATGACATGCTTGAAACTAATTTTTGTTAAGATCTGTCAAATTTATTGAGGCAACATGACTCGCAGAAAATACCAATTCTATTTTTTTTTGTAAATAGTACCTATTTACACTGCCACACCTGTACCAGGTATGGCAGTGTGGTAAAAAGCTTGCTTCCTAACCACATGGTTCTGAGTTCAGCCCCACTGGGTGGCACCTTGAACAAGTGTCTTCTATTATAGTCTCGGGCCAACCAAAGCCTTGTAAGTGCATTTAGTAGATAGAAACTGAATGAAGCCCATCATATATATATATATATATATATATATATATATATATACACACACACACACACACACACAGGATGCGGTGAAGAAACTGTTGTCTAAATTATGCAAAAACGAAAATAACACTAACATTTAATTTTAACAGATATTTTAACCAAAATTACATAAAGATATCTTGAAATACTAAAGAGTAAATTTATTCAATAAAATTGCCATTAGCTTCAACAACACCTTCCAGACGACTTCAGAATCTCCTGCAACTCTTCTGGACAGTCACCTTGTTTAAGTTGATTAGTGTGGCCATAATCCTTGCCTTCAGTTCATCTTTGGTGTTACAAGGAGTTTTGTTGGTCTCTTGCTCAACTTTACCCTACACATAATAATCAAGGGGGTTGCAGTCTGGGGAGTTAGGTCGCCAGATATTAGGGATGATGTGGTCACAAATTGCCTGACAGCTATGACTGGGCTTTCTGCTGGTGTGGCATGGTGCAGAGTCCTGTTGCCAGACATAGGGTCTTCCAGCAGCCACCTTCTTGACCCAGGGCAGCACTACCTCCACCATGCAGTTGATGTAGGCCTCTGTGTTGAGTCTGAGGCCATGTGGGAAGATGAATGGAGACATAACATTGCCATCACTAGTGATCACTTCAAACACCATGATGTTGACTGGATGTTTGATTTTTATCACTCTCAGTACATGTCCTCAGATTGCACTGTCCTCGGATTGAGACCCAAACACTCTGAAATGTTCGTATTGGAGCTTCTGGCGCAAATGCCAGGTAGTACTGCATGCCATTTAAAAATTTCTGGCAGAGTGAATTGTGTCATGGTGCTGTTTTTCTCACAGATGGTGTCCAGTTGATCCTATTATACTGTGTAGTCAACAAAATCAAAAACAAACAATGCGCATGCGCGAAATTAAAATATCAAATGGCCACAATTTACCCATCACACCCTGTATGTATGTATATGTTTGTGTGTGTTTGTCCACTCATCACCGCTTGACAACTGGTGTTGGTGTGTTTATGTCCCTATAACTTAGCGGTTCAGTAAAAGAGACTGATATAATAAGTACTAGGTTTAAGAAATAAGACCTGGGATCGGTTTGTTCAGCTAAAACCATTCAAGGTGGTGCTCCAGCATGGCCACAGTAAAAAATGACTGAAATAAGTAAAAGAATATTTAATATCATTACTGGAATAACCACAAAGTTTAATTTTGCAGTTAAAAGGTTAATACCTGTATCTATGAGCCAATAAAACCTCTATGTGGTTACTTGAACTACTAGAAATAGCAACCAAATCTCCCCAACTTGAATAAGTTGTCCTGGATATATATACAAAAAGACAAATTGGTCAATGATGAAGCAGACCTTTGGTTATAGACCTACTCAATGAAAGCTGACCTGGGGCTAAGCAATAACGAAATACAGATGGCCAAATTTGATACAGAATCAAACACCAAACCAAAAGATATTAGCTTAGTCCATCTATCTGTAAGTAGGTACCACAGCATGGTGTAATGCACTATACTGAGTTCATGACCAAGATACTTAATTGTCAATGGCTCAGTCTACATAGCTGTAAGCAGGTGCCACAATGTGATTATAATTTACTGAATTTAGTCCGTGACTTAACTCTCAACAGCCCAACGGTCTACCTAGCTGTAATTAGGTACCATAACGTGTTATAGTTAGTTCACTGTATTGAGTACATGATCAAGACACTTAACACTCAACAGCCTAGTTTACTTGGCTGTAAATAAGTGCTATGAGTATAAAAAGTACTGTGAAACAGATACGTGATTAGCTAATTTGTAAAGCTAAGTTCAAATCTTGTAGCGAAGAATAGAAAGTCTGTTGGATCTCACCAGTGGCATCTATATGTCTAAGAATTACCATAACAATACATGATCATGGTTTCTAGATTCCCAATCTTGATGTTACAAGACACTCTGTTAATTCCATTTCCCCATATGTTTAAGCCTCCCTTCTCACCACTCCTGATAAAACCTTTACATGGTTGCTCTACGTTCTAGAAATAGCCACCAACTATTTTGCAAATTCCCCTTTTAATACAAAGAAAGATGGACACATTGAATAATGTAGTCCTAGATATACCATGCTTGGATAAAAGACAGGGTGATCATGGTTGAAATGGCTGATCATATTTCTGTTGGTTCAAGGCTGACCTTGGATCAATCAACATCACAATCAACTATACATCATATTATGTGTGTGTGTGTGTGTGTGTGTGTTATACACCCACACTTGAAACCACTATGCAGTAACTTGATCAGCTGAAAATAGTTAAATTTTCCTAATATCACACCCTATCAAGGAAGGAAGATACAGGATACACCATTCCTGAAAGCCAGACAACATGGTCACAGCTGGAAAATATTTGGTCCCAAGTCTGCTGCATCATGGCTAACCCTGGGACTATACAACAACTTCTGCCAACCACTACATCATAACAGAGCTACCTATCCACCCCTCTAATTGAACTACCAAACCATTTCCAAATTCATATATTTGATACCCATCCAACATCTGCCTTACCTCGGTTTGCATTTCATCAAGGCCCCCTATATCATCTTCACAGATCATATATATATATCTGTCTCACACACTCAGTAGTTAGTGCATTCTCAGCAATCTGAACAACAGTAACAACAATAACACAAAGCTTGCTGGACAGAAGACCGTGGCTGGCTGATAGGAAGCAGTGTAGGGGTAATTTGAAACCAGTGGAAAAGATGTTAGACATTCTCACTAATCCACTGCCGTGGAAGAGGGAGGGATACACACAAGTCTTCTACCATGCGGGCCTTGTCATAACCATTCATCTTTTCATCTCCTTAAGGTTGTTTAAGTCTGATGATAATGAAAAGGATGACAAAGGTGAAAAAAAAGAAGAAAAAAGAAAGAAAAAATATGCTGAAAAGCTTTTTCCAAGCACAATTACACAGAAGTAAGGAAAGAAAAAAAAGAGAGAGAAACAGACAGAGAGGAAGAGAGAGAGAGATTAAAAAGCATGATTCACTTATTTTGATCATTTTGCCAGAAAATATCATTCCCTTGTTTCTTTTTTATTTTATTTTATTTTTTCCTCATGGTCAACAAAAAAAAAAAAAAAAAAAAAAAAAAAAATCGACTTGACAAACCAAAATAAAAAAAATGAAAAAAAAAATAGTTAAATAACTAAACAAAACAACAAATAAACATATCAGGGTGAGGGTGAGGATAGGGGTAAGGTCAGAGAATGGAGAATTGAAAAATGCTAAAAGAAAATAAAAAGGAAAAAAAAAAGATGGAAACATTCTCGAATGATGATGGAAAGAGAATGAGAGAAAATAATTTGATGCTGGAGTGAGGAAAGAAAGAAAGTTTTGATTGAAACGATTTCGTTCCTGGTGTGCAACCAACTGTGCAATACCAGTGCAGAACCAGTGCACGGAACTGGTGTCAAAGAACAGCAACAGGATGGCAGGCGCAAGACTGGGTCATGCCAATAACTCTCTTCAGTGATGCTTACTTGATACTTTGCAGATTGTATGTGTGTGTGTGTGTGTGTGAGTGAAAGCGAGAGAGAGGAGAAAGAGAGGGGAGAGGAAGAGAGTTAGCGAGAGAGAGAGAGAGCTATGTTTGTTGTACGTGTTTGTGTGTGTGTGTTTTGTGCTTGCTTTATGTATGCTTATGTGCTTTATGAGTGTGTTGTGTATGTGTACTTTATGTGAGTGCTGCATTTGTGTGTGATGTGTGTGAGTGTGTTATGCATGTGCTCTATGTATGTGATGCATGTATAATGTACAATATTTTGTGTACTTTATGCATGTGCCGTGTGTGTGTTTTGTGTGTGTGAGTATGAATGTATTGTTAATATTTAGTGCGTGTGTGTTTTGTATGAGCTGCACATGATTTCATGAGTGTGTTTTGAATACCTCCAGAGTTTTATCAAAAGAAACGGTTTAAAAAAAAAAAAGAGTAAAAAAATAATACAAACAAAAAACAAACACGTCCCCCTTCCCAACATCATATGAGCAAAAGAAAGATAAATAAAAGTAAATGAACTCCCTAACTTTAGAGATCAGAGAATTTCTGTAAAATCAGAAAATATCACAGCTTTGATGTAGAGCAGCAGATAGATGTGAACTCCTTAAAAAATGGTTTCTAATCCCCAAGGAAGGTCTTCAAAATAAAAGTCAGGAAGAAATGTGAAAAATGATTGAATCTACAATATTGGTAAGATATAATCAGTTTGGAAAAAAAAGTCCCTAAAAAAAAAAGAAAAAAACAAAAAACATCCTTCCTCCCCAGAATGAATAATGTCTATTATATTAAACTGTTGTGCTTGTGTGTGTATGTGTGTGCATCCCTATCATTTAACGTAGGTCTTCCTTGCTACCATGAGCTGGATGGGCTGACAGGATTCAATGTACCAGAGGGCTGCATTGATACCCAGTGTCTGTTTTGGCATGGTTTTTATGGATGGATGCGCTTCCTAATGCCAACCACTTTACAGAGGGTACAGAGTGCTTGCTTTGTGGTACTAGCACTAATGAGATTGTTAAGTATCTTGCAAGACAAAGAAAAGACCCTTGATTGAGTGAGATGACTTAATGCCAGATAGTGAGAGGTTGAATTATGAGAGATGGACAGGCTATACAGGAAATACATGGCTATTCCATGGAGATATGTGGCTACTCTGTGTATGCATATGTATGCGATAATAATAGTTTAATTCCAATCTTAGGTCATGTATATATCAACAGGGTAAATATGCCATCTGATGTTACACGGACATAAACTTCCACTGCCACCACCATCAGTTTCAGTCTTGCACAGTTAAAACAAAGTTTGGCCAAAAGAAGAAAGAAAAACATGTTGTGGATGTAGTTTTTGATAAATTTTAGCTTCGAATGAATTAAGACATGATATACGATGAAAAGTATTTGGAAGTAGGAGGTCACCCTTTTTCTCCGTACTGAAATTTCTGCACCATATTTCTGCATATTTTCAGCAAAAATGTGCTGTTTGTAGGAGAGACTTTTTCTCTAAAACTGATGAACTATGTTTCAGTAGCATTCATTATGGTAATGCAGTGGCTTTTAGAACTGTATTGAAGCATCTATCAGCAAATGTTATAAGTACTGTATTTAGTTGATAGGTTCATTACAACAGCTAACATTTACAGTTCAAAATTCCTGGAAGTTTTTAATTATTTCGTTTAACATTTAAGTTACATTTGAAGGAATTTACAAATTTGGTTAACCCCTGTCAAGCCATGTTCCTGCTACAGTGGGAATAGCTTAAATGTCATCTCTGCTGGATTCCTACTAAAGCAGTCATGAACAACACATGTAGAAAAGGAAGACAAAATACTAAAAACAGACAACTGATCACATTGCAGCCTTGTAGTTAAGTGTGTTTATGACTTGTTAATGGTGTCCCCCATAGATGTTGTTTACTTTTGTTTTTAATAATAAAAAAAAAAAAAAATAAATAAAAATAAAAACGACTCTGCAATGAAATGAAAGTGTGCTGAACCCAACACTTCATCTTGTAAACGAGCAAGGCCTAGACGCTTTGCAGTTGAGGAAATTATTTATGATATTTATTCTTGGGACAGAGAGTTTACACTTATGCCGGCAATGAGAGTGATTCAGACAATCAAATTGCTGAAAGTGATGAGGAAAATAGTGATTTGGGTGAACAAATACAGTAGTTGTGAGAGAGGCACATTATTATTTTCCTGAATTTTTTTTTTTTTGTGATTCTGTCTATTAGTTTGCCTGTAATTGTTACTCTTCAGCTGTATATGCAACTATTTTTTTTTTTTACTCAGGAGCCCAGGTGGAAGGTAAAGTTAGACGCAGGGGCCCAGGTCTGAGAGGGTTAATATATTATTCAGTTAGCTACTCTATTTAGTCACAGCATAACAGACTGAAGATCAAAGGAAAGGATTTCAACAGAAATCGCTTTTTTTCAATTACTGTAACACACATACTAGTCCTTTCTTGCTAGGCAGATGATTTTTTTTTACTCCATCCATTCAAAGGAAGTTTCCAGGTTATAATAACACAATTTGAGACAGACCCCAGATATAAGTAACCTAAGACTTATGCTTAGTCTTGTAGGTCATCTAGAGTTTACTTGATTACTCTATTTTAACACTCAGTCAAAGTACACTGGGGGTACTCAACAACAATAATCACAGCACTAATATTACTTACAGTGGACATTCCAATATTATAAACTGCTGAAATAAAGATACTGACAACTGCATAACCATTGTAAAATATAGATACTTTTACAAGCCAGTAAGAGAGCTTCTAGTGTAGTTACTCAATAAAAGTGGCCAAATTACTTTTAATTCCCAACCATTTTTCAACTGGAGACACTATAAAGTGATGGTTTGTGGCCAACTTAATGTGGCAGTCCCAGGAAAGGGAAAAATGCTACTGCCTTTTTTTTCCCCTTTTCCTGGGACTGCTACATTAAGTTGGCAACAAACCATCACTTTATCGTGCTGCTGCTGTATAAGTTTCTCTGAGAGATTTAGAAATGTAATATTTCTAATGGAGACATTATGTTTTACTTTATATCTTAGAACAACATGCTCCACAATAGCAAAGAAATGATCAAAGAAAGAAACAGTGATCAAATGCATGTATTTCCTTCTCAACCCAAAATATCCCCTTTTCTTGTGACATAATCTTGATAAAAGTCTGAAGGGAACTTCTCAAATGAATGAAGAAACTTGTGTCATGATTAAACAGCAAATGGCAACAAGATCTCTTTCAAATCATATTCTACTGATTTAAAAAAAAGGAAGATGGAATAGTCCCAGTTGGAATGCCCTTTGACTATAAGTCTACTGTTCTGGGGAGGCATATCCCTGTTATGTATATATTTGTAACCTTACATATGCTGATGAAGACTATCAGTAGCTCACATACTCTTCTGACTGTTTTCAGTTACTAACAAAATACGTTCTATGATTAGCTATCCCTGTGCTGTTAATCCTTTTGATAATGACCCACCCAAGACTACTCCTGGTTCTAAGATACAAACTCTCTGTTTAATGTTAATTAAAACCTTCCTTCAAAATTTCATGTAAATTTATTTTCTAAACATCAGCTCAATAGATACTTGACCAAAGTCTTTATTATTTTCAAAGTAAATTGAAAACAAAGGCAGTATATTTCAACAGAAATATGATAACAAAATGGTTAAGTCTACTTATGCAGGTCTGACCAGAGTTTCCAAAGATTTGCTAAAATGATAACTGTGTTGGAAAAAAAAAAAAAAAAAAAAATCTATAAACTAGTGAGCTATTCCATTAAAAATTCTAGCATTAATTTTTTTCCCACAAAAGCTGTATACAATTAGGTAAGTTTGAGATTTCTAATTCCTATAAATTCCTCACACCAATAATTTCACACACACACACACACACACACGCTGCTTTCAAGCTATTTCTATGCTCTGAATGGCAACAGAGAAGCAAAAGAGTTTAGCAAACAGTGAAGTAGGTTAGAGATCATATCTTTCTCATAACACTACGAAAGTGAATAGTACATAGGACCCACAGAATGTATCAAAATAATATCTATGTTACTGGCATTGATAAAGTATCTAAAAACCTACAAGGTATAATGATTCTGAAGGTAGCTTTGACTTCAGACTTCAAACATCTGCAACATTTCACACACATATATATATACTTTATCAAAAAGTAGCAGAAATATCACAAAAAACTGTTACTCAGAGTTTCATGTTCTTGTTCATCGGACAGTTTTGTTTAGAAAAAACTGTCCGATGAACAGGAACGCGAAACTGAGTAACAGTTTTTGTGATATTTCTGCTGCTTTTTAATAAAGCATATTACTCTACTTCTGGTATTCGAGTACTATTTTTTCCACGTTGTTTCGCATTCATGTACTTACTCTGATGTGTGTGTGTGTGTATGTATATATATATATATTATAGGTGCAGATGTGGCTGTGTGGTAAACAGTTTGCTTCCCAGCCACATACTTCTGGGTTCAGTTGCATTGCATAGGACCTTGGGCAATTGTCTTCTTTTATAACCTCAGGTCAACTAAAGCATTGAGAGTGGTTTTGGCAGAGGGAAACTGAAAGAAACCCATTGTGTGTTTGTTCCTCACCACTGCTCAACAACCAGTGTTGGTTTGCATACATCCCCATAACTTAGCAGTTTGGCAAAAGGGACTGCTAGAATAAGTGTCATGCTTTAAATAATTAGTACTGGTGGTGGTAGGGAGTTCTTTTAACAAAAACCCTTTAAAGGCAATACCTCAGCATGGCTTCAGTTCAATGAATGAAACTAGTAAGATACAAAGGATATAAGTCAACAACTCTGAGACACATTCAATGCCACATTTCACCTAGATTTTGTTTAATGGTTGAATTATTTGGGTTACCCTCTCCAAGAAATAATTTCAGTTACAAAAATCAGTAAAAAGTAATGTAGAAAATAAGGAAAAAAAAAATACAAAGTATACTATCCACCCAAGTTTTGGTTATTGAACTTACTGTCATAAATATATTACGTTAGTTTATAACATTAAGAGACTGAGCTGGCAGAAAATGGTTCAAGATTTTATGTTAGCTTTAAAAGATAAATGTTTAGCTTATAGTAGTGTATAGCTATAACAGGGGCTGTTGCCTGCACAAAGCTAGTTAGATAGGCTGTATTTTTGTAGAGGCAGCAATTAACTTCTTATATAGGCAATAAGCACACTTACGCACCGCAGTTAATAGACACAACAAGCCTGTTGCAGAATATACTATTTCTTTGGAAAACGGTAATTGTTTAAGAGTGGGGCCATGCAGATAAAAACTGGTCAACTTGCATGTTGAAGCCAAAATAACAAAAACAAATAATGATGATGATGATAATAATAAATAAATAAATAAAATAAATAAATAATAAATAAATGATTGAAGGAAAATAAGTGAAATGGTGATCATTTTCATGCAGGTAGCTGTAGAGATCCATGCGGAGGCAGACCAGGTATACGAGCACTTACGCATTTGGAGAGTTTGTCCTTCGTAATAAGGCAAATAGACATGTTGCTCTGACAAGGGCTTTCCAAACACAGGTGATTGAGGCATGAGATCGTCCCCTAAGGCAGCATTAAAGAGAAACATCTGAGGTGGTACAATACTAAATTGTAGGGGTGCAACGAGCGTCGGTTAAGGGCTGTGTGTAGGGGGCTGACAAGAGATATGCTGCAAACTGAGAGGGTTACCGTCTCATGACTAAAAAGGCAATTGTTTCCCTTGCCAGCTGAGCAAAACAAGTGAACAGGGATGTAGACTCCACCCTGCTACCATTAGCGATACAGCTCCAGTTTAGCCAGAGGTGATCATGAGAATGCATGTTCTATGCAATCTAGACTATACACCTACATATAATAGAAGCTATTCTTTCTACATAAGCACTACAGATACTTTGAAACTATTTTAGCAATCTATAAGCATGGGGAACATATACGATAAAATTAAGGGATAGTTTGTTCCCAAATGGAAAAGGTTTATGAGGTAATAAATATTTCCTACATCCTTCAGGAAATAAACTAAGTGAGTTTGAATGGCATTTAAAGGGGTTTTGGATTTTAAGAAAATGAATAATTACTAGAATTTAAGAGATTAGTTCGATTATGGTTGTATTATTTTTTTAATTTTTAAGAGAAGGATGAGACAGAAGGAAGTAGCTCAGTTTTATATTAGTTAAATCTGTAGTATTTTGGTGAACTCTAATTTGTTATTCATGGATACAGAAGATCAATCAGAGAGAAATTTAGATCCAGCACCAGATAGGCATTCAGCCAAATAGTTCAAGAAATTTAGGAAGAGGTGTATGTTAAAAGAGGAGAGTGTATATGGATGTATACACTGCATGAACCATGATGTGTTTGTGATATTTACCAACAATGGTCACAAACTGAGGAACAGATATAGCTTTGATGTCTTCTCTTAACCATGTGAAAATTTAATTAAAAAAATAAGAAAAGAAATCTTCAAATGACAAATGAATTGGCTGCATTAACATAAGACATCAATGTTGAACCTAAAAATCAAACATTTTCTCATTAGTTTTATACATGTAAAACAAAAAAAAAGTAAACAAAAACACCTGTAAATAGACATGATATTAAAACAGTTGAGTTTTATGTTATCAGATGTACAGTTTGTTGTTATATTTACTGATCAAATTATTAACTTTCCATATTTTATTTCTGAGTTACTATCTATGTCATTCCAAACAGTATACTTTATACCACCATTTTCCTGTAGCATAAGGTCTGTGATTGAAGCTTTATTTGTAGCCAGTTAAAATACTAGAAATAGCAGTTAAATCTATTTAAAATTACAGCCCACTGTCTTTAAAAAAAAAAAGGTAAAAAAGGCCCTAGATATATTGGCTGAAGTAATAAAAGGCAGAATGGTCACACTTGAATGCTCTTGTTCATAGGCCAACTTATTAGGGATGGCCAGAGACAACAAGATCTCAATGATATAGGACATGTTTGAAAATGATACAGCTACCAGTTAGTTCCACCAGTCAGTTTACAGCCAAGAACTCCTGCAGAATCAAGTCTGATTCAGCAAAGTATCTTGGAAACCATTTAAACTACTTAAACTTTACCAGAGTCACCCATATCTGACTTACCCATTCAACCTGCCAGGATTGACGGAATAAGTACAAGTCAAGTACAAAGGTTGATTCAATTCGCTACATTCAATTTCTCTCTCCAAATATGGGACTTTGGGCTTGAAGACCTCAGTGATATAGCACATACTGGAAGAATGTTTAGAGGCAATAGAGCTATCAGTTAGTACCACTGACCAGCTTACAGCCAAAGTGTCCTGATCTTCAATAAAGTTGCCTTCATGGACAGTTTTAGACAGGACACAAGAGAAGTTAAAAACAAGGTTTACTTTATGACTCAGTAATGTCCATATATCCATTTGATTTATATAAATTTGTCATTTAAAGAAATCTATGTTCATATAAATGAAGTAAAAGCTAAACTTAGCTCTGCTTCTGTTTCACATTCAACACATTGTCAGTTGACTAGAAAAAGTTCTCAAACAATTTGTAGCTGTCACTGTGGGACAAAAGATAGCAGGACCAAGAGAGAGGAGAATGACACTGAAAAAACATCCAGCCTGTAGCCAACAGGGTAGGTAAAACTGAAAACTACTGAACGTGGAAGAATTTTTTCTTCTAATTTAATCAAAAGCAGTACTAATGACCTTTGCAGGACTAATAGATTGGTGATAGAAAGGGAAGTGGAGACTGAATATAGGGCTACTATCAACTACTACAATCTTTGTAAAAAGCTCAAATCGAAGTGAGTGGTCACAGATGAATCTTCAAGCAAATAGGTCAGATTTCAAAGGAGTTACTCAGGGGATTGGGCCCAAGCTTTCACAAAAGAACTAACTACTTCCACCCATGCACGTTAACTATCATTGTAACATTACATAAGGGAAAGTGCAGCAGGAAGTAGAGCATCAACACACTCTGACTAGGTGCCTGGTATCAATACCTGCAGCAGAATGCACTTTAGCAAACAGTACCCTTGAGCAACATGGTGATGTTTAACTGAAAACCCTTGGGTGATGGATTGAATCCACATTAGACCTATCACCCAAGGGCTCTGGTTAAGAAGAAATTTGTTTGGAATTTGAAGGTTACCAAAATACTTAATCTTGGAGTTTTTTTTTTTTGTAAATCTATTTTCAAATTTCTGACATTGCAGAAGGTTTATACAACAACAATAAATACACATGAAAATTATTTAAAAAAAAAAAAAAGATAAGAAATACAAAATAATGGTCAATTTGATATCTCCATTTATATTCTCATATTTTTATTTTGTCTGTACCTTTTTTTTATATCTTGAAAGAAAAAAAAAATGAAAATATTGAGAATAACTGAAGCATTAATTTAAATACTGGACATTTATATCATGTAGGCTAAGGAGGATAAAGAAAAAACAAAGAAATACAATAATTCTAATCTGAGCATGATGTGATTAACTGAATACTTAATGGAATAGCTGAATAGTCACAAACTATTCTTAGGAACATTCTAAATCACAAACCATTCACAGAAACAGGCTAACAGTCACAAGACATTCATAGTAACCAATCACAGAAAAAATCTCAATTTGGCAATATAATTGCTCTTCAAGAAGTTATGCACTGGCCCTAAATCTCCCACAAAGAGCTCAGTGATGGCTTACCATCTTTCAAATAATGGTGACAAAAAAAAAAAAAAAAAAAAAGGTTACTATCCACAAGACAGTTTAGCAAGCCTTTTCACAAGAACAACACAAACAACCTAACAATTATAAATATATACATATATGTATTATGCATACATGCATAATAAACATCCAACAGAATATATATATATATATATAAAAGCCGTACTCTGTGCAGACTTTTACACTAACTCCTGCAGAGGGCGAATTCAACCTGCTGTCCAAAACTAAAGGGAGCTAAATAACATGACTAATATATGTCTATAACGACTATATGCCCTGGTGGTGTGTGATCAGAGGTTAAGGACAGATGAGAGTTAATTCTGCAATGCAATCATTCTATTGTTCCAGTCCCAAGTTGAATTCCAACTGTTGGCCAGTTTGTCCCAAAGTTCTTATCTCAACATAAAATGAATGAAGTAAATGTCATTTATCTCACCCTTGATCTCTGATGTCATCTGACAAAAATACCAACCAAGATGGCATGAATCAACCAAGCTTTACTGGCTAGAAATAGTAACCCAAATGCTTTTAAATCAGAGCCTAATGCTGGATGTTCAAGAACAAGATGAAGGGCAGATTTTTTTAATCCTGGAATCACCCTGATTCCAAAAAGGTATAATATGTCTATGTAGAGCAAATGTAGGCTGAGATACAGGAGTCCCAGATAGACAGATAGACAGACAGAATTTTGCTCTTATTATTATAGATGTAAATATATAGGAAAGACAAGCTGTGTTTAACATACCTTCATCTTCTGAGTCTGATAACATTGTCTCAGTCATGGTTTCTGGGGCAACTACTTTATACTTGTCTTCAATCGCAGGTAGTGTTTCCGTCACCTCGGTCAGATTTTTCAGCGTATCAACCACCGAAATATAGCCCAAACGCTGTGCAATTGATAGTGCTGTTTGGCCAGTCTGAAAATATGGGTTAATGTTTTGAATGAATTAAAGGGGTGAAAAAGCAAAAAAAAAAAAAAAAAACTGCAACAAAAACTTCTATCAATTAAATCAATTTTTGGGTGTACTTTGGTGATATGTGTTCAGCAATAAAAAAATCATGTGCATGTGTATGCATGGGTGTGTAACTGAATGTATGAATGTGTGTGTGTATGTGTATTTGTGAGACTGTGTGTGAGTGTGCAAGCATGTCTGTGAGACTATGGCTGTATATAACACCAAGTCAAGTGAGAGCTATAAATGTAGCAATGTAATTAAAAAAAATGGAGTGACATGAAGACAAGGGTGGAGAAGGACAAGAAAATTCAAATGGCAAAAAAAGAAGAGCAGAGGAGATGAGACAAGGGTGGAGGGGAAGGCAAAAAGAGAAAGGCAGAGAGGGAGAGAGAAGGGGAGTAGAGTGGACAAGACAAGGCAAGTTGAGTGAACAAGAAAAGTGGAGTAGACACGAAAAGACTGGAGTGGGTGACAGAAGTGTTGAGTGGATGAGAGGGGAGAGACCAACAGCAGAAGAGTGTGATGGCAATATTGGAGTAGTGAGTTCAAGATTAAAGAGTGGATGGGTAACCAAGATAGGAGTGTGGGTACAAGAGTGGGGAATTATCATATAAGGAGGAAAAGGTAGAGGAGGAGGCATAAGTGACATGAGGAGGGCACAATAAGATAGAGAACTGATTTTATTATAGCCATAAAGGCTACAATAAGGTAGAGAACAACAACTGTTATGTAAGGCACATGCAACAGGTGGAATGAAATGACTTGGGGGTAGCTGTTTGTATGCAGATGATTTGGTACGGCTGATTGAATATTCAACCCATTTTGGCAACAGTATTTTTTTGGTGCTGGAGGGGAGGGGAGGGAGAGAGAGAGAGAGAGTGTGTGTGTGTGTGAGAGATGATTTATTAATTGAACACGAGTGACAAATATTTTCCCTCTCCTCATATACATAAAGAGAAATAATATTTTTATCAATAATTAGCAGAAGCAACAGAGTGACTCAAGGTCCAAGAGTTTTGTGTGTTGGCACTTACCAAACTCTTCGACCTTGAGTCACTCTGTTATTTCTGCTAAATATTAATAAAAACATACATATACTCATATTTCGAGTTCCATTTTTCCTGTTTGCATCAACATACCTGTTAAGAAAAATATACTCACAAACACACACATGCACAGAGGGAGAGCAAGAGAGGAGAAGAGAGGCAAGAGGAGAGAGGGGAGAGAGAGAGAGAGAGAGAGAGAGAGAATGAGAGAAACATTAAAACATCTGATGTCAAGTAAGTCAGCATTCAAACACCTATCCTACAACAGTGTGGCAACAGTGATGTAAAGACGGTACAACAAACAAGATATACTTACATTAGTTACAGCATTGGGAGATGCTTTGTTCTTGAGAAGTAAATTGATAACCATCACATGGCCTTGCTGAGCCGCTTGGTGAAGTGGTGTGTAACCCAACTGGAAGAACAAGAAACAAGGTGTAAGATAACTTTGCATTGACTTTAAATAAACAAATCTTTATAGTGTTGCATGGGCGGAGGTCAACCGTTTGACCTTACTATAATAAACTAATTAGACTGTTGATGATTGGAGACTGAAAAATGGTGCAATGGTGAAGATATAACCCAGCTTGTGGAAGAAACTATTGATAGACATTGAATGGTATACAGTGTCAAGTTAGTGATAGCAAGCTGGTGATGGAATTACCTTTTGTTCTTAACCTCATTTCTTCCCACTATATAAAACGTATTGAGAAGTCTTGTTTTACTAAACAGAATCAACACTGCTTGAGCAGACCCTGTGTATGGAATACCTACAGTGGTACTTCATTCTCACCATGTATGACTCTTCAGGTGAGAAAAAAAAAGATTCTTTTGTCAACGGAAAGATTGCCCATGCAACATGCTCTGTGTGACAACCAAGTGGGTTATTAGCTTCAATTGAATAAAGAACCTTTACTTCATGTATTGAGTCTTAGTTTTCCATCTGTCTACACACACACACAGCTATCTTCATCTTTTCAGACAGAATTAACTCTTCTGCTACAGATATGTCTTCCCTGCCTGACCATTTTTCAGATGGTGGGGACTAGTTTAAAGGAAGTGACTACTGCAACGAGGCTTTCTAGTCAGCTTTACCAATTCCTGTAACATGTGTCACAATGGCATGTTAAGGAAATAAACATCAACAGAATACCTGGAGTGCATCTGCAAAGTTAGACTGACTATTACTCTTCATTGTGGCAGTTCCTACACACACACACACACAAACTTATACTCTGGCATTATTGATTTGTAGACTTCTAACAATTATAACAATTTACCAATTTCATTTCTTAATCTTCAATTAAAGAAACAAACAGAAAAACAAAACCATACTGACAATAGATTGTAACATTCAAAATATAGAGCATTTGTGACACTATATATAACTTTTGAAAGTATGTTATATATATATATATAAGTTGATTACACTATTTAACTTCAGTTATCATCCTCTGTATCACATACAATAAGAGTATGAAATAGGAAGATGCGAGAAAGTGTGTGTGCATATGTGTTTGTGTGTATTTAGAGATTGTTCACATACAAAACCAGAAATTTTGAATTACATAAGTTGAGAGAAAAAAAAGTTAAGTAAATTAACAACTGAAATGTTTCAAAATAACAAGGGCTCAAACAGTTGTTCAAATTGCTCTCTGCTAGGTTAGGTCAGATTAAACTGACTTCAGTAACCAATCATTTGTAAAACAAATATGAAATATCAAGAGATACAAAATGTGAAGAAAAAAAAACAAAACAAAAAAAAACACATCAACAAGAATATGTATAATTTAAAATTAGATAAAATTTCAATAAAACCAAAAGACAAATAATTAAAAAATTTCAATGAAATGAAAATAATTTTAAAATCGTTTACACCTGGCAGATTATTTTCGTATTTATATAAAGCTTATATACTGGCAGTACTTCACTAAATTTAAAGCTAGTAAAAACATGAAAGTCAGTCAAAACAGATTGCATTAAATAGGTGTGAGTTGTTGTCACATGGAAACACTATCTGAAGATGAAGATACACTTTTCTGGAATATTCCTAGAAATATCTAAGATGAAATAAAAATTATGTACAATTTGATATTTCATTATCTCTGTTATCTTATTTGAAGTTTACGCATGTCCCACTTTTCTCGTTCTCTCTCTGCATCCCAACCTATTCTGTTATCTCTCCTCGGCTAATTTATCTACCACTTTTGCTATAACATATTAAAATTATCTTTCCATCCAAGATGAGTTCCAGAAATATCCAGATTACAGGGTAGTTTATTTAGTTACTTTGTAAGCGGATAGTAGAAAAAGAGTTAAAGTGTGTACCAACCCAAGTCTCACAGTACTTGGGGTTTAGAGATGGTATGGATCCAAAACAGAGATATAGGTATATAAGCGATACAAATAATTCTGTAATGAGTTCATGAGAAATTAACAATGTTGAAAAGTTTCTTACAAGTAGTTAACCATTTACTGAATAATTTTAAGTCTATGATTTATGAGAATTCAGGTGAGTTGTGTGTGCTTCAGGGATACAATTCAAATGTTATGCAATATCTTAATCAAGTGTTTTACATTTTTGATTTTTTGATCCATGTTGAAAGAATCAATTGAATAAGTACCAGTAATATACCCAGGATGATACTATCCTACTTTTTACAGAAATGACATCATATATCATATCTATAGTAATACTACTATATTATACTGACAAATACATATTTATCTGAAAACAAATTTACTAACACTACTATGTCTCTTTTAATACCAATCCATCAAGCTGCCCCTGGTTGTATGATACAAATCTCTGGTTTCAAAGTAATTTAAGTTAAAATCATCCACCAAAATTTCAGGTTATGTTCCAAAGACCAGTTTAATAATGACAGTTATTTGAGTAAATTTTTTATTATTTTTAAAATTCATAGAAACAAAGTTAAATATAATGACATGTACACATTATCTGAAGACAAATTTACTATAATTTTTACTAAACTATGTCGGCTTCAACATTATTAAGCATACAAATAATATATATTAGATGTATTAATCCTTTCATGGCTTATATTTCCCTCCCAAAATACTATACTACCAATATGTTTAAATTAATTTTCTACAATAGGGGTGGGTACTTCTTCTCTAGGAAAACATTTCAGTCACACATTCAAATTTGAAATCATTCATTGAAAGTCTCTAGGAAAAAAGAAAAAAAGACTGTTTAAATTTAAGTGGTAATTTAATAAGCTGAGCTGCATATCTTTGAACTTCTATAATATATAATCATATCAAGTTGGTGTTTGCAATACTACAGAAAAGTTTCTTATTTAAAAATCAAATTTATCAACTGAAGTCTGTTATTTCAGCAATAACAACAATTTAGGCACAAGGTCAGTGCCCTTGGGATGGTGGTTACTTGATTACATAGGTCGTGGTACTTTACTGGTACATCATTTTAAAGAAAGATGAAAAGGTAAAGTTGACTGTGACAATTTGAACTCAAAGAGCTAGAAATACCTGAAGGTATTTTGGTGAAGCGCTGCCGTTTCTTCTGTCATTTAGCTCTGACCAGCTTGACCAATTCATTAACTTATTATCATTGACCACTACACTAATCCAATACAATATTATCTAGTGTCTAATGTTGGTCACTTCATTAGTTTAATACTGACCAAATGACAATTAGAGAAAAAATATTTCTCTTTGGCAGCTTGGAGGACATCATTTTTTGTTTGTGTTTGTCTGTGTGTGTGCACCGAGTGTAAGCAAAGACATGCATGTTTTTAAAAGTTATTTAACAAAAATAAACAAAATATGAAATAATGAAACTGTCAAAATAACAATAAAAATGAAAATTAAATAATTAACAAATTATAGTTTCTAACATAACTGTTTCTAATAAGACTTTTGAGAGAAGGGGAGTTAGTCAATTACATTGACCCCAGTATTTGACTGGTACTTTATTTTATCAACCTTGAAGTGGCTAACCTTGGCTGGATTTCAACTTGGAACAATAAAGAGTTGTAACTAAATATTATAAATGTATTTTGTCTGACAATTTAACAATTCTGCCAAATAGCAACAACAACAACAACAACAATAATAATAATAATAAACAACAATAATAATAATAGTAATAATAATAAACAATAATAATTAACAATATCACTCAGCTAAGAGCTGAGGAAAAAATAAATAAATAAATAAAAATAAAAGTAACAAGATATAAAAAAATATAAGCTCATTGCTGGAGCTGAAGCTAGATAGAGGCTCAGAAAGGATGATGAAGCAAACAAGAGCAGACAACTGCTCTAGACTGATGACATAGCAACTAGGAAATCCTTTTTCATTTATGAAAATATATGAAACTCAAGTTTGTGTCTGGTTTGAAGGAGGATTTTATTTCAACAGGTCATCTACTCATCGTAACCTCTCTTAATATCTCTTGCAGTAGAAATTAAAAAAAAAAAGACAAATAAACACTTTCATATGAAAGCAAGGCTATGAAAACAGGAGTTACTGGGAATAGAAAATAAGAACGGTTTCAATAACATTTTTGCAGAGTTCATAAAAATGTTCAGTGTAGCAAATTTTGCCAGTTTAGTTTAAATATATTAAGTGTTCTAGTGGTGGGAGTAGTGAGCGAATTTAGGTCTCATATATTCCTTACAAGAAACCCTATACACATAGCAACAATTTCAGTCTAAATTTGGAGCTTATAGTGTCTACTATAAAGTTTTATTAAAATCTCAGCAACCACTCTATTAACATCATCATCAGTTTTAATATCTACTTTTCCATTCTTGCATGGGTCAGATGAAGTTTGTTGAGGTAGATTTTCTATGGATGGATGTCCTTCCTATCACCAACTCTTACTGGTTTCAAAGCAAGGTAATATTTCCTGTTCTATTGAATGATGAACTATGAAAACAGGCTCTTGTGGAGAACTGTAAACAAATGACATCAGTTTAGAACGAAGAGTGACCTTTGATTGCAATATACATGTTGGTGCAATGTAAAAAAAAAAGCACCCAGTCCACTCTGTAAAGTGGTTGGCGTTAGGCAGGACATCTAGTCATGAAAACCATGCCAAAACAGTGGCGCTTGGTGCAGTCCTCTGGCTTGCCAGCTCCTATCAAACCATCTAAACCATGCCAGCATGGATGATGAATGCTAAATGATGAATGATGATTCCCATGTGAAGACAAGGGGAATATACACTTACTCACGTACAGACACACACACACACACACACACACACACACACATTAGGCTTCTTCCAGTTTCCATTCATCAAATTACACTCACAATCTGGTCAATCTGTGGTCATAGTAGAAGACACCAGTGGACAGCTTCAACACACTAGGAATGAGCCTGGAACCATGTGGCCTTAAGGAAAACTTCTTAACTAAACACATACACACATACGTAATATACTCTTACAAACAGGAACACTCCAAGAGTTAAAGGTTTAATTAGAAGAACTTCAAGGAATGTAAGATTTCTAAAAACTAAATTGTTTTTATGGAGATGTAGAAATACAAATAATAGCGGTAAAAGTATTTACAGAAGAGATGGATATAATAAATGTTAGGGACCTATAGTTGGAATGATGAGCTGCTGTTTCTAATATTACTCTTAAGGATAAGATGGTGAACTGGCAGAATTGTTAGTATGCCAGGTAAAATGCTTCGTGGCATTTCATCCATCTTTACGTTCTGAGTTAATATCCTGTCATGGTCAGTTAACTTTGCCTTTCATCCTACTCAGGGTTAATAAAATAAGTAACAGATGAGCACTTGAGTTGAAAAAAATCAATTTCCCCCTCCCCCAAATTGCTGGCCTTGTGCCAAAATTTAAAACCCATTATTACTATTAACCCTTCCCCACCACACACATTATAGCTTGTCCTTGTGATAGCTCCTATGGCTAATAAAAGAAATCATTTATTATTATTATTATTATTATTATTATTATTATTATTATCTGCTGAGGCTAAGTTTGGACCTTAGAGCTCAACTATTCCTTTCATGCTTCCAAAGTTTTATACAATCAGTACCAGTAAAATATTCATGTCAGTCGAACTGACAGTACAACCCTAATCAAATTCATGCCCTTGTGTCCATACTATAAATTATTATTTTTTATTGTCAGCAGAATTATTAGAAGACCACACAGAATTACTTACATTGTGAGTTCAAATCTCACCAAGGTCAACTAAGCCTTTCATCCCTTGAGGGTTGATGAACTGAAGTACCAGTCTAGTACTGAGGTTGATGGTATCAAGTAACCCTCCCTACTTATTTCCACCGTGCTTCCCTACCAAAAGGCAAGAACACCACAATTTCTTTTCTCCCCTTTCCATAAGGTGGTGGTGTCAGTGAAATGAATGATGATGGTGGTGGTGGCAGTGTCAATGATGAAGTTAGCAATTTTAAAACATGAAACAAATGGGCAACTCTTTTAAAATAACCTATAATAACCATACAAGGCAAACTGGATATAACTAAATGATTTCTGAACCCAGACCAGATGTTAGGGGACACTGCCTATGATACACAAGGTCAAATCATTCACACTTCATATAAATATATATATGTTGGTGTTTAACCCCATGTCAGCCAAGTCTAGTAGATCTATGACCAAAAGCATTCTAGCCATGCCCATCCAATCTTTTTTTTTTCCAAGCATTGCATACTATACCCAGCCTACATTACCAATGAGTGACTATAGGGTTAGGTTTGAGGGAAGACTTGACTGCTATTTCTAGAGAGGTTGAACGACTTTGTAGACTCACTTTTCTTGGTCTGACTATATATAGTTAAGGCCCCTTTGAGAAGGAGTGAGAAATGTATGGTTATGATGATGGAAGTTATTATTTTAAGAAAGAATTATATGAATCAATTATTTTTTAGGATAGAGGCCCTCAGGAAAGAAGTATCTATAAAGTAAGCCAAAAGAGAACAGAAAACTACAAGCATAAAACTAATTGTTTTTCACACAAGCTGAAGGCCAAGGTCACCATTAGTAGTGTGACAGTGAACAGGATTGGTTGAATTAATGGGAGTTTATGTTTGATATTTATCCCCTGGAGGGACAACATGCATAGCTTTTACCCCAGCAGGTTTTAAAATTAACAAGACAAGGAGGAGAAGGAAATCAAAACAGCAAAAGGCATTTAGCCTGGCACATTGCCATTTCTGCCAATTTTTATCACTTTAATAATAATCCTTTCTATTATAGGCACAAGGCGTGAAATTTTGTTGGAAGGTGCCAGTCAATTACATCGACCCCAGTGCTCAACTGGTACTTATTTACTGACCCTGAAAAAATGAAAGGCAAAGTTGATCGCAGTGGAATTTAAACTCAAACTCAGAACATAAAGACGGACGAAATGCTGCTGTTAATGATGATGATAATTATAATAATCTTTCTCTGATATTAGGACAAGGTCATACATTTGGAAAGGCATAGTTGTCAATTGTTTTGGCTCCAGTACTTGATTGGATTCCAGAGGGAATGAAAGGTAAAATGAACAGGCAATGGGATGGGACTTGAACTCAAAACAAAAGGATGTAACTAAATACTGTAAGTCCATTTTCCTCCCTTATTATATTACTGTGTTATAAATAGTTATAAACTTTGGACATATTATTGGTATTGATTTATCCACTCCAGAGAGGTGACAAGCAAAGTTGACACTTGCTGGATATGAACTGTGATGATGATAATGGTTTTCATTTAGGTCTGTCATTTTGAATTGAAACCATCAATCCCAGTACATGACTGGTACATTATGGTATTGAGTAAAGAGAGAAAGCAAAGTTGATGCTGGTGGGAGTTGGATTCAGAATATAAAGAGCCAGAACAAACACCACTAAGTTTTTGTTATGCTCTAATGATTCTGCTAGTTCTTGACTGATACTTATTTTATCAACCCCAAAAGGATGAAAGAAAAAGTTGACCTCAGCAGAATTTGAACTCAGAATGTAGAGACAGATGAAATGCTGCTAATCATTATGTCTGGTGTGCTAACACTACTACCAGCTCACCACTTAATCATCATCATCATTTAACGTCCCTTTTTCCATGCTGGCATGAGTTAGACAGCTTGCTCAAACTTTGGCACAAGGCCAGTAATTCTGAGGGGAGGGGGAAAGTTGCAGTACTTGGCTGGTACTTTATTTTATCAACCATGTAAAGATGAATGACAAAGTTGATCTTGGAGCTGAAAGAAATAATGCTAAAAATCTTGTTTGATATGCTCACAGCCTAGGCATAATATTGACAAATAATAATAATAATACTAGAAGTAATTTCTAACTTAGACAAAAAAAAAAACGACAGAATTTTGGGGTAGGTGTATATTAAAATAAATTGATCCAATTACTTAAAAATAAAAATTTGTTCACATGCAGTCATAAGTGGAGTAAAGTGCCAAGAGTAACAATGAAATATAATATCTGAACATAGCAATGATGATGATGTAATAAAAAACGATTTTAAATGCCCTCCTTTATCAACAATCAAATTCTTTACCACATTTAAAAAAATATATATTCTAATTAATTTTAGAAAAAAACCAACATGACCATATGTGTGTAGGTGTGAGTATGTCTGTATAGGGAACAATATTGCGAGACCTAACACACCATCCAGTTTAATGCTACCATTCTGTTACAAGCATCTGAACAAGAACTTGGGCCCCCCTACCTAGCTGTGCTTTCCCTGTAGATATTAACTTGCAGATTTTGAGACCGATCATTGACTGCATCGGTCTCACCAACAAGGGAGGGTCTGCAGTGATTTATATGGGGGCATTGTTCTTATTCCCCTGACCAAATTACAGATTTAAAAAAAAAAAAAAAAAAAAAAAGAAAGTAAAATCAGTTTCCATACTCAGTTAAAAAATGGTAATTTAAATAAAAAAAATAGAGGGAGAGAGGGTATGGGTACATTTGATAGTGGTGGTGGTGGTGATGATAGTAGTGGGCAAGGATGGTGGTGATTTGGATTGTAACTGGAATTTCATAAAAGAAGCAACCTTAGAAGGAGATTGTAAAAGTAGATATGGATGGGGTTATGCTCAAGGAATGGTGATAAAAATTTAGAACATTTCTTAGCATGATTTAGAACAATAGCAGAGAGAGAGAGTGTGTGTGTGTGTGTGTGTGTGTGTGTGTGTGTGTGTGTGTGTGTGTGTGTGTGTGTGTGTGTGTGTGTGTGTGTGTGTGTGTGTGTGTGTGTGTGTGTGTGTGTGTGTGTGTGTGTGTGTGTGTATATATATGCAGAGTTCATTGCTACATGTTTGAAATTTCTCATTAAATATGCGTATGAAATATGATTCCACTAAACATTATTTGTTCCCCCTCCTTCCCTCTGATCACCCCCCACCAACCGCCTACTATGAAATTATAACAAAATATAAATTGATGGAATTTGATAAGATTTTAGGATTTCAATTATACTGTTTATTTGTTTCCCCCGCCATCACCACCACCACCACCACCACCACCACTACTACTTTTAATTCTAAAAAGACATCTCTCTCAGAAATAAACAATAACAACAAAATTTTAATTATGGCTTTGAATACATATGGCAATTTTAAAAATAGCTAGTTAAGCGAAAAAAATAGGGATTTTTTTTTTTTTTCTGAAAAGAGCAGAGTAACAAGAAGAAATTTAAGAGAGCAGAAAGAGAAAAATATCAGAAAATTCAGCAGAGAATGATGGCAGAGTCAGTAAATGGTCTGAAAGCAAAATTACTATAGATTTTAAATGCATTTAAAGGGTTAATTAATGGACCCTTAATATTGCAAAATATGAAATATTTTGCAAATTATTAATGAATTTTAACATGAGTTTTGTTAAATAATTAGGGTGATGGGATGAGAAGTCAAAAGGTAAGCTATCAGAGAGCCATTTCACAAACCAGTTTTCAGTTCCTGGTTATAGCCAAGTTCACACCATTTATATAACACTAATGTCCTTGAGAAAGACATGAATATTGTTTAATTCCTCTATAAATTAATGATGTTCTACTTAATTAAAAAAAAAAAAAAAAGTCCTTATGATAATTCTTTTTACTAAAGGAACAAGGCCTGAAATTTTGGTGGGAGGGACCTAGTTGATTACATCAACCTCAGTGCTTGACCGGTACCATATTCTATCAAGCCTGAAAGGAAGAAAGGCTGACCTTGGTGGAATTTGAACTCAGAATGTAAAGCCTGAAGAAATATTGCTAAGCATTTTGTCCAGTATGCTAACAATTCTGCCAACTTGCCTTCTTAAGAGTCCCTATCATAATATACTCATAATATACTAAGCTATCAGAAAAATTTGTAAAACTTATTTTCCAATAGAAATCTTAAGTTTCTAAGAGATGTGTGATATTTTAAACTTAAGAGTAAGTTAAAATAACTGGGAGGAGAGGGGAGAAAGTGATCTCAACAAGATCCCAGTTGAATCCCCATTAATAATGTCTCATCTTCCTTGATATGTTCAATGCCTCAAAATATCTGAAAAGACCTCAATTGTCTTATTAAAGAAGTCTCGAAAAGAAAATACGGTTGGGATTTGAACTTAATACTGTTAGTTAAAAAAAAAAAAGCTAGTGCTCTTACAACCTATGACAATAATCTGCACAACATCATGGTATCTCTTTGCAGAATAGTAGACTGGATCAGTGAGAGTTAAGTGTCCAAGTGTAGAGTGCAGGAGATAGAATATAGACTGTTAGCTCTTCCCTAGAGGGCTGACAGCAATTTTTCTCAGGTAATAGTCATATTAACAGATAAACTCCTCATATTCATATCTTCTGATGGTAGACTAACATCTGAGAGTTTCTAAAATTCAAGCAACTCCAATTGTGGGCCCTTGTATGGAATTTTGGACAGTGAAATGGAGTTTGTTGCAGAACTGGCAATACTGAGCCAGTCATATACTGATCTTAAGGTCTAGTTTTTGCATGCAGTACCCAAGGTAGTTTAAAATGTGGCAATTTAGCCTGGAAGTTTCTAGAAGCACTGATCCATTGCTACTCATAAATTGTTTCTCATATTTAGTTGACATGCATTTTAAAGTGATTTGTCTTCTTTTATATTTTCACTTTGTATAAGAAGCAGTTAAATGGAGTTAGCAATGTTTGAACTTATTATGATGTAGTCAGAAACTACTGAATCTTAAAACAATGCTTTCTACAAACAAACAAGAAGTGTTAGTTTGTATCCCAGCTTTTTTTTTTGAGAAGAACGAGAAAGATATTTCAGAGGTGTGGAGAAATAAAAGAATTAACAATTAATTAATAAACAACTTAGAGGAAAATCCTATAACCTTCAGATTCTTTGATTTCTAGTGATCATTCCATTTTGTGTATCTATAGTACTGGTGCTTATCTCTGGTGTTTGCAGAATTTAGCTGATAGGGTGCTGCAGTCTCTGAATGTTGGTATCAATGACTCATCAGGCAGTGAAACAGCCCTGTGGGTGTTTTGGCCTCTTCCACTCCAACACCAGGGCTGCCTGGGGCCACACACCGATGTAGGTGACAAAACTCCCACACAACAGCACAAGTTTTGTTGAGTCAGATGTTGTGACACTCGGCCAAATGTTTCTACCATCTTCAATGCTCATTCTTGCTGCACCACTTGTCCTCTCTTGAGCCAAATGTCACGGTTTGTGTTTTACGTGGCTTTGTGAGAGAACTGAATTCAGCATTGCACATCAACATTTACTCATCAATTCCATGGCGCTGTCATTAGTTCTATTGTGTCATCTAAAGTACCATCTAAGAACAAGAAGGACTCAACATGGTAACAGTGATGGCATATGAACTATTTTCCCATTCTTGTTTCAGTTTTCTTGTATCCAATCAACTTAACAATCAGCTCCACCATTCATATCCAAGATTATCAGAATCTAACAAGATAACTGCTACTTCTAAATTTCTCTGAATAAATATTCTTTATTCCTTAACAAGATCATGGATACACTCAGGCAGTAGATTTCTTATACATCTCATCCATGACAAACTATTGCTTTACACAAAGAAGAAATTCTGGTCTTATTATAAAGGTTGTAATTTCAAAATAAATATTCCTAAAAAGTATTTCATGTTCTGAAAGAACAAGAAGTAGGGTCAGTGTTTTGTCTGAGAATCAACCAGGCAGTTTCTTTGTTTTACTAAAGGCACTAAACAAGTGTGAGGGGACCCTTCCTGTTTAACTGGCTGCAGAGCAAAAAGCTGGCAAGAGGGCTTTCCTAGATACTGAGGATTAACCCAACCCTGACTTCAAAATAATGTGTATGTGAAAGAGAGTAAATAAATAAATGAAGCTATCAAACTGCTCCGCATGGAGACACAGCAGCATCAGCTATGCTGGGTGGAGGTGGTAACAGAATTGGTATGGGGTGGGATTGGGGATGGAGCTTCAGCACCAGGAGCAGTTATTTTTTTTTTTTCATTTTTTTTTTTCCATAAAAGTCTACAACTTACCACTGTATGAGGAAGCTACATGAACAGAACAAATAGCTGTCAGCAGTTTTATTAAGAAAAAAAAATTGAAATAAACTACAGTGATGTGTAATGTATTACAACAGTCATCAACAAATCAATGGAAACACACAGAAGCTTTTGTTGGCCTTCCATAAACAAGAAGATACTTTGTTTCAATGTCTGAGAAGAGTTATTGTGAATACAATTTATTGGACTGTTAACTTCATCTTTAGGGATGAAAAATACTTTAATATTTACATATACAAAACAGTCTCATTTGTATGATCTTTAATTAGCATCAGGTGTCTTGTTCCTGGATGTGTACATAGTACCAGCATGCATTCAAACTAGGAGTGTTTATTTCTAAACTAAGGTTAGTAACACTCTTAAAGGTCAGTGATGCATGAGGCCTAGAAGATAATAATAATGTTACCACTTTTATTCTTTTACATGTTTCAGCCCTAAGGCTGTGGTCATGCTGGGACACCAGCTTCCTTGTTCAAATCCAATCTGGTACTGTGTACACATCCAGGAAGAGAGCAACTGATAATGACTGGAGATCAAATCACTTGATAGACTATGAAGATGTAAATAACAAAACATTTTCCATCCATAAAGATGAATAGTCTGAATAATTACAATCATAACATAGATTGTACTCAACTGAAATAATAATAATAATAATAATATTGATATCTAACATAATTTCTGGGGAGAGGTTAAAGTTGATGAAATCAACTTCAATACTTGACTGGTACTTACTTTATCAACATGAGAAGAATGAAAACAAAATCAACCTTAGCAGGATTTGAACTTGGAGGGATGCAACCAAATGCTGGAAGGCATTTTGTTCATCACTCTACAGACTTAACAAATTTTTCTTAGCTTTTCTTTTGTTTTAAATATTCTAAGGGAAGTATTTTCTGTCTGATGTCTTCAGACCTGGTGGAAAGAGACATTTTTACCTCCAAGTAATCAACACCTATGCTATGTATACAATCATGAACAAATAACAATAATAAAGAGATAATAATCAGTAAAACAATGAGCAGAGGAATGGTGCCTTGGCAAGTTGAGAAGAAAAACAGAAATAAATACAACAGAAACATTATTTTAAAATGGAGAACAATGAATAATCCTATTAATTTATATTGAGATAGAATCTTTGACAAGAATTGGTTTGGTCCAGTCAAAATAACATCTCCAATGAATGGAGTAAGAACAAAGCAGCAGTGTATGCCTAGAAGGGTAATGGTTACTTTTGACTAGGTACAAGGACAGATTCTGAATGCACAGAGGGCTATAGCAAATTGAATCACTCAAAGTACATACATACACACACATATATAATTTCCTCGACCTTGGAGGTTGAAAGAATATAAAAAGAAACTGATCTCAATGGTGAAATTTTAATTTAGCAAACACAGAGAGATGAAACCAAATATTGTAATGTGCTTAGTCTGATATAAGACTGTTTATGTAATTAGTCAACTAACTTACAAACCAGATTTTTTTTGTTGATGTCATGATGACGATGTTGATGATGACGATGATGTGATTTCAGTGTTCAGAGAGAAAGACATCATTTCATCCTCCTGAAGTATAATTCTTTCTAATTTTGGCACAAGGCCAGCAATTTTTTGTGGTGATGGGGAAGTTGATTACATCAACACCAGTGCTCAACTGGTACTTATTCTGTTGACCACAAAAGGATGAAAAAGCAAAATAAATATTGACAGCATTCGAATGCAGAATGTAAGTTGGAAGAAATGCTGCTAGGCATTTTGTCCAGCGTGCTTCCAATATTGCCAACTCACTGCCTTATCCTGAGGTATTAATTCAAAAGTAAAGAAAATAAGAGGAACAGCAAATCTTGTGCTTGAAAGCTTGCTCAACAATTGCTGAAAGCCACTTTTATGGCTCTTGAAAGCTTGTTCATTGGTTCCTAAAAGGCTCTTCTATATGATATTTATTACACCACAGGTGTTGTTACTACAATGCTAGTTCTAGTCTGGATTACATCTAGCCAAAACTTATCAGATAATATGGTTGTGAAAAGGTCATTCCTTGTCTTATCAAATACAACAAAAAATAGTTGTTAGAGTATTTTGCAAGGAGCTGTTCATTAGTCGAAGCCAGTAACATAACAATTGGTATGTGTGTGTATATATATATATATATATATATATATATATATATATATATATATATATATATATATATATATATATATATGTATACACATTTTGAATAGGATAAAATTTCTTAATGTGACACAAATTTAAAATTGGAATTATTAATTGGAATGAGAAATAATCCAAGAGACAACAATAAAATTTTATTGAATTTTATATATTTTGAAATAACAGAAGGAAAATAAATGCATATATATATATATATATATATATATATATATATATATATATATATATATATATACATATATATATATATATGTATGAATTATTTGGCAGGATTTTCAATACTATTTTTTAATCCTAATGATAAAGAGAAAAGAGATGAAGCTTAATATTAAAACAGGCATCATGAGGACAGTGTTTTAGTTGGTGTTCTTGTTTAGCCTTTTTCCAACACATCTATGGTCAAGGATATGCTAGCTATGAATATAATGAATCTAAAATTCCAATTTTTAAGTTGCAGAGTGCAACTGGAGGAAGGTTTGCCTCCTATTTCTTGCAGACTACATAACTTTGTAGAGGCTCTCTTTCGCTGGCTCATGGACCTAGCTTAAATATATGTTATTAAAATAATGTATCTGTAACATGCAGAATATATGTTGATTGTTGCTCAGTCCCAGGTCAGTCCAGAGAGTGTCGTTCATGACATTTGTTAGATGATCATAGAGAATATCACTGATTGTCAGACTGACCTGAGAATACTACTGAGGATCAAACTGACCAGGAAGTAAATTCATGCCAGGGGGCACTAATAATTGCTCAAGTGACCTGAAGGCATCAGTGATAGCTGCAGTAATTTGGGAATGTTTACTTGGGAAAATTTACTCAAGAGTATTGTGAATTACAGAAATAGCCATCAGATAACATCTTTGCTGATGGTCATAGTGAGAGGGTTTCACATTTGATGGTCAAGTGTCTGACACAACATTCAGTCATGTCCAGGATTAATATTTGTGTACAAGATTAATATTAACTGATTAAATGAGTTTCCTAATAATCTCGTGTACAATTCAGTTATACAAGTAGGGACATCAAAAGAATATGCTAAATTTAGATGGATGGAAGGCAGAGTTTAGGCACTGGCCTTGTATTACACAAGATAGATTTCTTAGTCATCTATCTGAGAACCATCTTGGAAGTGTAAAAACCAATCTAGCAACAATGAGTATATTCATTCAGGTAGGAACGAATCTGGGATGTCATATTAGCTAAGCAACAATATAATCTTCCAAGTAGTGGCCCTCTTTGGGACAATACTAAGTTAACTACAATGTGTACACACACACACACACTTTTAGGATCATAACTTATCTAAAATACAATCATGTTCTCCCACTCTCTGGTGATCTTTTCTGGCAATTCCACATACACAACATAGCAAAAGCTGCATCATGAAGACTGACTTCTCCTCTTTCAAAGCCATAAAATACATGACCTTTGATCAACTACTGAGCTTGTCTACAAAGCTCAAGTTACACATATATGAGTAGTGCTCCTGTATGTGGCACAGGGATGATACTACATACACTAACACCACAAACTGCATCCAAAAGAAAGCCAAGAAGCTGGCTGGCAAAAACTCACTCACAAAAGTACTACAACCTCTGACTTCCAACAGAATTGTAGTTTCCTTACTCTGTTTCTTTCCTCATTACTATAATGGCCTCTGCTTGTCTGAACTAGATATATACTTAGATACCACTTCCATTCAAGCCCAGCTGACAACCTGTCTCTCCTTCTCTCAATCACCTTTACTGTACTGAGATGGATTGGACAATCCAAAAATGAAATATAGTAGGATCAATACTACTGCTGTCTTGATAAAAAAGGACATCAATTATATAAGAGTGGGGAGTGAGAGAGAGAAAAGGATGAGTCAGGGATGTGATGATGAGCTGTAGGCTGCAAGGCAATAGCAAGTGCACAAGGGGTGATGGCAGGTGGATGAGCTAGAATCTAGAGTCACACATAAAAGAATGTGTGTACATATGCAAGGAAGCAGTAGCAGCAGCAATGACAACAGCAACATTATATTAGATTGAGCTCTCAAGTTGTTCATGTACAATAAGTATGTTGGCCAAGATGTTTCACACCTCTCACTTGCATTATCTTTGTCATATTCCAGCAGACACACCCATACGAAAAGACAACTATTTTTAATTATAAATGATAAGTCTGAGATATGAGTAAAGCAAAACCAAATACCCAGTCTTCAGTGATGAGACAATACAATAATAATAATAATAATAATAATAATAATAATAATGATAATAATGACTTCAAATTTTGGCACACAGGGGATGGGGGTTATTAATTATTTCATAATATCAACTCCAGAAGGATGAAAGGTAAAGCTGACCTTAGTGGAATTTGAACTTAGAGCACAAAGGAACAGAACAAATACCAAATGCCCTACCAATTCTTCTGCAAACCACTGTCCAAACAGTTAGTTTTCCAATGACTTTAATGCACTCCAGTCTCTTAGATTATATATTACTGTAGCGGATATTGTTTCCCAGATAAAGTTTCACTGGGACTTCTCTAAATTAAATGGATTTTGTTGTCTTACTGGGTTTTTAACATAATATTGTTCTGGGTCCTTATCATAATATTGTAGACATTGACAACATAGGTATTTATCTCAGTTACCACATGGTTGGACATTATGATGTAACAAGGGACAGCGTTGTCATATAATGTGAAACTTAACAGTAGAATGCCTTGGCATTGTAAGGACATTCTATTTGATACTAACTAGCAGTTATTTCTAAGGACAACACTGAGGCAGTATGAATATATTGCTGATCACATCATAGAGAGCCTCTATGAGGTTACTTGACCAGCTAGAAAATGCAGTTAAATCTCTGAAACTACACCCTACTGTCTTAAAAAAGGAAGGACACAGTGGATGATATAGCTTTAGATGCAGGAATAATAGGATGAAATCAACACCTTTGATCATAGGATTGCTTGGTCAGTGTAGACCAGAGATCTAAAGAACAACATAAACATTCATAAAGCTATTATGGTTGCTGAAGAGAGGAAGGGAGAAATGTGTATGTGTAAGGTGGAGATAAGCTTTGTGTTGCCCACATATAGTTAAAAAAAAAAAAGTAGGTAGAATAGAAATAGGACAAGGAAACACAAAGTATTGTGAAGCTTTTAGGAGGAATGACCAAGAAGCAAGGCAACATTGCAAACCAATTCAACCTCACCCAGAGACATGAAAGTTATTAATGGAAATGATATGATGATAATGGGTGGAAGAAAATTAACTGTGCAAGAGACAAAAATCTATGAAAGATGTAAATAAAAATAAGTGAAGACAACCTCAACACTCATGCCATTTTCTCTGCATCAAATCACAAAAGTTATCTTTGTAGAAACGCTTGAGAGCTGTGAACTGTGGACAAGGCAGTGTCAAGAGGTATAAAGAGAAAATTGAAAATAATTTAGAATGAAATGACTAAGCTCTGATGCATTCAGAGTGTGCATGTGTGTGTGAGTGTAATCCATGCCAACATGAAAATGCATGGGCCAAAGGAATTGATACTTTCTTCCTTGCACAAAAATATGAAAAGAACAAATTTCACAGAACTTCAGTTAACACTGATTTATATATACAGTCATACGTCTATATATATATATTCATATATAGATATATACATACACATATAAATATATATATATATATATATATATATATATATATGTATATAAACAACAATTTATCAGTGTGTTGTTATTGACAGTAACTAAGAAGGAGTTTGAGTCACAAGTGCGGGTGACACGTAAAAGCACCCACTACACTCTCTGAGTGGTTGGCGTTAGGAAGGGCATCCAGCTGTAGAAACTCTGCCAAATCAGACTGGAGCCTGGTGTTGCCATCCGGTTTCACCAGTCCTCAGTCAAATCGTCCAACCCATGCTAGCATGGAAAGCGGACGTTAAACGATGATGATGATGATGATGAGATACCACCTTCCTGAGTTCTAATCTTGTCATATTCTCTATCGTTGCTACTTTCTACCTCCTACGGCACGTTTTGTTTACCCATTAATTAATGACTACCTCTATCATATGTCCACACCAGTGCAGATGCTCTCTTTCAGCGCCTTTGTACAGACAAGATTCTGTTCACAGGTTGCAATTCTAGTGGAACTTATGCTGGATATGGAGAATACATTTAGAAAGAGCCTTACATCTTAGAACACCTGGACACTTTTAGGAAGCTTCAAGTTGTTTGGCACAACCAAAGTGTATGCATGTAGTTCATGAGTTTATTATGATGTCTATCTCGACATTCTGTAGCATAATCTACTTCTTAAACACAAAGTGTATGTGTGTGTGTGAGAGAGAGTATGTGTGTGCATGCATATGTAAACATATGCTCGTGTGCTCTTGTACCCATAAACATACATGCAATTTATAAGTTTTCCACACACACACCTATGAGCATGTCTGCATGAAATTATTAATCCAATTGCAAGGACATATGCATAACTGCCAACCAGTTGAGGTAGAGACTATATTGTAATTAACAATGCACGTGCACACACACAATATCTGTCTTTCAAAAATCACAACTGAAACAAGAGCAAAGAGAAGGAAAGTAAATAGACCAATGAAAAAGAGAAATGTCATAGACAAACATACCTTAGTTGTAGAGCTGACTGATGCATTGTGGTCAAGCAGGAATCGTACCATATTTGTTTGTCCAAAGTGGCAGGCAGTGTGCAGTGGAGTGTAACCAGCCTAAGAAAGAAGACAACAGACGACTTTAGTATTATAAGATTTTTTTTAATAACTTTGAAAATTCACCGAACCCCATATTATTCTAATAAACCTTCCTTTAAGAGTATACTAATTCACAAATGCTTATGTATGTATGCATGAGCACATATATGAGGGGGTGTTGAAAAGTTCCTGGCTTTGGGTAAAAGAAAATACAGGAAGATCAGTTAATTATGATTTTATTCAACATATTCCCACACTTATTACAGTGGCCCTTCAGTTTTTCTAAGCTTGGTAAAAGAACTTGGAAGTTTGGGCCTTCAACCAGGCCTTTTGTGATACTCTTAAAGCCAGGAATTTTTCAACACCCCCTTGTACATACAGACATATGGAATTCATCATGATCGTTATTGCTCAAAAGTCAACATTCAAATATCAGAATACTAAGAGCAATCATTATTAGAACAAATATTATGAAGGCAGAATCTTTACACAGGTAAATAATCAGTCATTTTGCATACCTTTGTTTGAGGGTCAATCTCCGAGCCAAATTTAACCAAGACTTCAGCCACATTAACTTTATCTTCTTGGGCAGCCAGGTGAATAGGTGCCAGTCCATTCTGAAAAGGAAAATGCAAAATATATTACAGAATACAGGTTTGATACAGTATATGGGTATAGAAGGGAAAGAAAATGTGTATGTGTGTGTGTTTGTATCGTGTGTTTCTATCATGTGAGTGTATATATCTACTTGACAATATGTATGCGTTTGTTACTGCTGTATAGCACCAGTCAATTCTGCAGCAGCAGATACAGGAGATGATTGAAATCATTTAAATGCTCCAGAGTAAACTCCTGCCAGGCATTGCAGATGCTGCACACCTGTCATTGCAGTGCAAAACAGCTATGAACAGTGATGTTATCAGTTCTCCTGTTAACGCATCATCTACTTACCTCATGCCTTCAAAACAGTGTGGAACGAGAGGGTCTTTCCTTGAAAAGGCAGGTAAGGGTTAGCAAAAAAGATACCACATTGTAAGTGAAATACATTATATATATAAATGTGTGTGTATGTAAGATGAAATCCAACAATACAAGTGTCCTACAATATTATATATATTGTGTGTGTGTGAGAGAGAGAGAGAGAGAGAGAGACTGTGTGTCTGCATGCACACATGCATGAAGAGAGGAGACATCAACAAGAGTTTCAATACTTACGGTTGCTTTATCATTAACATTTGCTTTGTGTTCCAGTAACAAGGAGACCATATCAGTGTGACCCTCTTGTGAGGCAAGGTGGAGAGGTGTGAAGCCGTTCTGTTAGAGACAGAGAAGAAACATAAATAATGATGAAACTACAATAACTATTACTAATTTTATAACAGCTTAAAATGCATGGGAGAGGGATATAACTTTACTGAATGAAAACCTGGCACAGCTGTCACAAAACTATTAAATGTTGTACAGGCACCAATGTGACAGAATTATTTGTATTGTCTTTACACTGCTGTGATAGAAGTACTGGAACTGTCTTAACACTGCAGTGACACAGAATTATTATAATCATCCTGCAACTGAATGTGACACACAGCTAATAATATGCTGATATTGTTGTTGTCTTGACAGTGTTGTGACACAGAAGCATTAGTATTGTCTTCTTGGCACTGCTGTGACACGAATATTGGTAACCAGGCATCATTGTGACACAGAGCTATTGATAACCTAGAATTACTATGTCAATGGATTAGGTTAATTTATATATAATGTAGACATATAACTGGTCCTCCACTATCAAACCAACACACTTTAGCCCTTCTGATACCAACACTCCTGAGACTGACCCCTGTTTCTATACTACAAACATTTTGGCTTAAAATGATCTAAATGAAAACCTTCCCTCAAAATTTCACGCTAATTTAGATTTAAACTCCAGCTAAATAACGTCAAAGTTATTTTACTAAATTCTTCAACATTTCTAAAATTTATTGAAACAAAGGCAGTATATTTTGATAGAAATATGGTAGCAAAAAGGTTAATGATCCAATATTCACTTCTTACAAAGAGGATACAAACTTACCTTTGACCCGGCAGCTGGGTTGGCTCCAAACTCCAGTAAAGTTGTAGCAATGTCCATTTGATTTTTCTTAGCAGCAATATGGAGTGGTGAATAGCCATTCTGTAAATAGAAATTATGGAATTACAAACTGATAATGTAACAGTTAACAGAAGGGCATTACTAACAAAGAAACTACTGATGGCCAAACTGACTTGATGTTACAACTGGAGGCCAAATTAGATCTAGGTGACTACTGAAGATCAAACTGACTAGAGGTTACTATTTGTTGTCAAACTACATATGATTATTATTGCTGACTAAAGAGATCTAAGATTTAGCATTGTAAGCAATACTGACTTAAGGCAATCACTGGTAGATATATTAACTGGAGTTTGTCACTGTCAAACCACATTAATCCAGTAACACCAACGTGGGCCAACCAGGTAGGGTGGCTGTCACTTGTAGCAGCCCAACTGACCAGATGTTAACAGTGACCTCCAAAACTAAACCAACAGTTAGAATGTGTGTGTGTATGTGGCCACATTAAAAGCACTGATGCTGGTGCCACATAAAAAGCACTCAGAATGCTGTAGAGTGGTTGGCATTAGGAAGGGCATCCAGCTGTAGAAACCAAGTAAATAACAGACAATGGAGCCTGGTGGTCAACTGTGGTCAAACCATCCAACCTATGCCAGCATGGAAAGTGCATGTTAAATGATGATGATGCAGATATATTTCCATCCTTGGTTTACAGGCCTTAAATTACTATATATAAGGTACTTCCTTCTGTTGTGCTGGTGCCATGAAAGAAATGCATCCTGTGCTCACAGTAAAGTGGTTGACAAATGAGAAGAAAAAGCATAATGTTGTGAGGTTTCTTTAATACCAGTCTCATCAAGGACTCATCAACTTCTCCAGCATGGGTGCCATGAAAAAATGCACCCAGGGCACTGTAAAGTGGTTGATGATAAAAAGAGCACCCAGCCACAGAAACAAAGGCAAATGACACACACAAGTACCAGTCTATGAAAGCATGACAGCATGGAAAGTGGATATTAAATGGTGATAATATATATGATGTGACCATTCTCTTTAATTGTAAAGCTAGAACAACACATACAAAATATTATATTACACACACGCACGCACAAACACACACACACACAAAGGATCAAAGGTCCTTCTCAAGCCATGTGCTCAGAAGTTCAGTTTCCTGGATTCTATGGAATAAATCTTCTCTTCTGAACGGATGCCAGTTCCATCACATGATTACTCATTTTTGCCAGTTGGAGTGGACTGGAGTGATGTGAAATGAAGTGCTTTGCTCAAGAACACAATGCATTGTCTAGTCTAGGAATTGAAATCACAATCTTATGATCATGAGTCCAACACCCTAGCAACTACGTCATGTGCCTACACACACAAATATATATATTCGAAATAGCAAATCAGAAAACTAGTTCAGAGGAATATCAGTCACAGAAATGGGGACAGAGTTACAAACAAAACAACTACTAGGTACCTTAGCCATGGCTTGAGGTGAAGCTTTATTGTCAAGCAGGAGAAGAGCTACGTTCACATGATTGTAGTGAGTGGCAACGTGAAGAGGTGTTAGTCCATTCTTGCCCTGCACATCAGGTTCAGCATTTTTCAGTAATAGCAGGCGAGCGACTTTGATGTTTCCGTATTTGGCTGCAATGTGCAGTGGAGTGAATCCCTTCTGCAAATAGAGAGAGAGAGAGAGGAAAATAATAAGAAAGGTGTGAAACTTGAGGTATTTTTGAAACAAAATTCACAAAATGTCGTGACGCAGACACACGCATGCATAAGAGCAGGCATGATTATATAGTGACTAAGAAGTTGGCTTCTCAATCACATGGTTTCAGGATCAGTCACACTGCATGGCACCTTGGGCAAGTGTCTTCAACTTCAGCTTTATGACGACCAATTCTTTATAAGTGAATTTAGTATACAGAAACAATATGAAGTTCATGTGTGTGCGTGTATATACACACACACACATATATATACAGAGAAAGAAATATTCAGACATATAAAATGTAAGAGAACAAGGTTAGAGAAAGTTTAAAATGAATATATATATATATATATATATATATATAGATAGATAGATAGATAGATAGATAGATAGATAAATATTCAGACATATAAAGTGTAAGAGAACAAGGTTAGAGAAAGTTTAAAATGAATATATATATATATATATATATATATATATATATATATATATATATATAAAGATAGATAGATAGATAGAGAGAGGGAGAAAGAGAAAGAGATAAGGCATACGTACTTTGGTGGTGAGGCTGTGATCAGCTCCCTGATCTAGAAGAGCTGCAGCCACTTCTTCATGTCCTTCTTTAGCAGCAATGTGCAGTGGTGTGTATAGATCTTTTGTTGTTGCATTTGGACTGGCACCATGTTGTAGAAGTAGAACGACATTGTCTACATTACCCAGACGTGCGGCAATGTGAAGTGGTGTTTGTTGTTCCTGAAACAGACAGACAAATCATGTATTACAGATGGTGGTGATGGTGGTGGTGGAGATGATACAACAGACCCATGTCTGAAGCTATTTGTTGTCTGTTCTTGAATCAAACTACCAATATCATTTTATTTGCAGATTTTTGTTTTTATTTTACTCTTTTTACATCCATTACCAAAACTGCATCTCAAAAAGTAGGATCCTTCTTCAGAGTCACAAATTAATGCTGAACTTCTTCATAACTTATGTATGATCTTCATTGGAGTATTCCTCACATATCTGAGATGGTGCTGCTCCAATAAACTTGCAAATATGCCAAATCATATCTAAAACAAGCAGCAATGTGCTTACTAACATGGTATAACCTCTGGTTCTTTTCTATCATTACCGCAATGACTTCTGTTCTTCAGAACTGCTTATCTGCATCACTAAATACTTTCCTAGTTCTTCCTTTCCCAGTGATGCACCCACTGCAGTCTTCCTCCTCACCCTCACACTTTTTCCTGTAGACTACAGTCCACTTATTTTATCAACACCAGAAAGATAAGATAAAATCAGTTCTGGTAAAATTTGAAAATTAGAACATTTAAAAAAAAAAGTACTTTGATACATATTTTCTTTGGTAGTCTATCATTTCTGCTGCTACCCTGCCACCCCTCATAATCAACCTGATTTGTCCCAAGTCACAGCTTTATTGAGTGACAAACTAAAAAAAAACATCTCCAAAACAAATCTAGTTTACTTCACTTGCTTTGCCTTTTCTATTCCTTCTTCAGTGACGGTGCTCCTTAGAGCAGTCTAGTCTGGTGTCATCACCACACAGACCCTCTTAATTCACTTAATTTCTCCTCTTTCATGTCCAGACCCAGCACCAAAACCACTATTCTTAGTCCTTTCTTCACAGAATATCTTCATTCTAGAATACCCTTCTTGCCTATAGTTTCCCTGCAATTATCAACTTGCAGTTATTCAAGAAGAAACAAACATTAATTTATCACCTTCACAGGTCTCAGAGCATCTGTGAAGGCCATGGGTAATGCTCCTTCTTTCAGACTACATAATATAAAATAACCTTTTGAGACATCAGTTCTTTACTATTCAAATTTATGTACAAACAAGAGGATTCCATAAAATTTCCATTAGGAACTTTAGAAGTATTTTCCCATGAAAAGATCTTGCATTTCTATTAAACTCATTTGCCAGACAACTGAAGTTTTACGTGTTGTAGCATCTATTTTCAACAGCTATAAACTTTGCTATGAACTTCAGCATTTTGTTTTTCTTTTTTTTTTTAATATCTATCTATTCTGTCTGTGTGTGAGTGTGTATGTGTATATATATATATATATATATATATATATATATATATATATATACACACACACACACACACACACACACACATGTACACAAACACATAAAATTTTTTCAGTCAGTCAACTGTGAAGTCTTTATATGTAGCAGGGTCTATTTTTAACTTCTCTGAATTTCTTCAGCTTTCAATTAATTAATAATGTTAATAAAAAAATTAAAAAATCCTTTCAACCAATCAAGTCAACTGTAATATACAGTTATAGCTGCATCTATTTTGAGATTCTTTGAAATAGATTGAATATTATTTGATTAATTAGATGAGAAGTAAAAAAAAAAACTAAAAAAAAAAACAACAGATCAGCTTCAGAGCCACTGGACCAAATTACAGGAAACTAAATGTAGTTTAAGTAAATCCTTCGTTAATAAGAAAGTAAAATGAAATAAAGAAAAAAGAAAGCCTGAAGAGGGAGGAAGTGGAGAAGGATAAGAAAGTGAAGTAGAAAATGTATACATTAAAAAAAAAAAATAACGGAATAAAGGAATTGAAATTCTTGAGATCATGTCATTCTTTGTTTAGTACTGGCCAGAGAATCAAGACAATGTGGAAAACATAAGATTAGAGAGTTGGCATGCCAGAAAGTAAAAGATTAACTACTTACTCTGGCTTTAGCATCAACGGTGGCTCCGTTTCGCAGAAGTATGCGAATGATGTCAGTCTGGTTGGCTCTGGCAGCAAGATGGAGAGCAGTTTCCCCTCGAACGGTTGGGTAGTCTGGGTTGGCATTATGTTGGATCAGGTAGATGCTTATATTCATGTGACCCATGAAGGATGCAACATGCAATGGGGTGAGTCCAGACTGTAAAAGAGAAGAAACAACATCAGTGAATTCACTGGCAGACATGTCGATGGTGGTGGTGGTGGTGATTATAATGGCAATGATGATGATGGTTGCTATGGTAATGATAAAGATGATGATCATAATACTGGATATGATGGTAAGTTAACATACAAACTGCAATGGGAAGGTCAATGATAATAAATGTAAAGGTTCTCATAACAATCATGATGACAATGGCAATAAATGTGGTTATGATTCTGGTACTGATAACTATATGATGATGACGATGAGAACGATAATGAAGATAGTATGTAAGCCTTACCTCAGTAGTAGCTTCAATAGAGGCATCATATTTGAGAAGCAGTTCCACCACCTTTATGCGGTTTTTTTTGCATGCGATGTGTAATGGGGTGAAACCATTCTGTGGAAAGGAAAATATATGGCTTGAGTATATATAAATACATATACAAACACACACACACACACACAAAATACACAATATGCAAATGCTCAACAAACTGGAAAACTACGACATAAAAACAAATCAATGTTCAGTAATATGAATCAAATCAATAACATTTTTAAAGGAAGATTACTTATGAGGTTCCCAGGCAGAACTGTCCAGTTTTCAGTTGATTTTGTCTGTTCTCTAATGAAGGTTGTTAATAAGAGTAACCATCAAATTTTTGACTATACAGTACAGCATACAAAAGGAAGAAACTAAACACTAAATTATTTTCTGCTAACACTATGTGTGATTTTCATGCCTTTACCAAAAAGTACCAGCAAATGACTTGGATTGGCTTTAACTAGAAAGCAAAAATCAGATAAGAGCTCATCGCTAACTCTGTAACGATTGCCATAACCTTACAATAAGCAGATATTTCTAATGTAGCCACAAACTCAAGTTAATCCTTTTATTACTATATTTCTGTTGAAATAACAATACTTGTTTCAAGTAATTTTAAAATATAAGAATTTAGTAAAATAACTGTCATTATTAAGCTGGTATTTGGAACATAAATTAACATGAAATTTTGATGGAACATTTTAATTTAGATCACTTTAAACAAGAGGTTTGTATCATAGAACCGGGGATGGTTATGGGCAGATTGGTATCAAAAAGGTTAAAGTGGCAGCAGGAAATGTTAACCCCAACTTGATCCTAATGCAGAAGATCTAAATAATTATTATTTAGTATAAGGCTTATAACAACATTCTAAGGTAAGAGTATAGATGATTGGTAATAATATTAGTTTGACATAAGGCGGCAAGCAGGCAGAAAAGTTAGCACGCCAGGTGAAATGCTTAGTGGTATTTCGTCTGTCTTTACATTCTGAGTTCAAATTCCACCAAGATCGGCTTTGCCTTTCAGTGTCGAAAAATAAAGTACCAGTTGTGTACTGGGGTCAGTCTAATCGACTGCCCCTCCCCATCCCCCGCCTGCCCAAATTTCAGGCCTTGTGCCTAGAGTAGAAAAGAATATTAGTTTGACATGTCTGCCACCACACAATCTGCCTCAATTATCGATCACATTGCAAACAGTTACCGAAACCAATATACTGATGTGTCACTCACCAGGGCTCTTGCATTTGGGTCACTTTTCCTGTCCAATAACAGCTTGGCTGTTTTGACATTTCCACAATGGGCAGCAACATGTAGAGGAGTTAAATAATCCTAAAAGGTGGAGAGCAAGACAGATAAAACATATTCAAAATGAACAAAGAAATAAAGCTTGTAAAACAACGATTCAATGGTGTCTATAGAGTGATTGTGTATAAGTCTACACACACATTACAAGCATATATACACATACATAAAATTTAATAGAAGCTGAAATTTTATTACTAGAACTCCTGAATGTCACCTTTTGGTTCATCAGGCAGTATATATACATTACTATGTCTATGTTTATACATACAGTACTTATATACATTACATACACCCACACACATACATACATCCATAAAATTTAATAAGCGCAAAAACCTTGCTAAGACAAATGCTGAATTTCACCTTTTGGTTCATCAGGTTGTATATATACATTAGCCTATGTTTTGTATTGAATACTTTTTGGTGTGTTTGTATGCACTAACATGCAATTCACAGAGAGAATTTCCAACCCAGATAAACCTCATCAACCACCTTTTATGACTAAATCAATCATAAAAATCAATCCTGAGTCTCATTTCCAACACTAAAAGAGGAACAAGAATGTGTTTCCTTCTTTCACTCTCTCTCTCACATGCATAATACCTAAAAGTATACATTTGACCAAGACACATTACTGGCTCCAGTTTGCCAAAATGAATGAAAAAGAGGCTCCATACCCCCCTGTCACAGTTCAATGTTTACTGGTAAGAATGAATATCCATCAACAGTAAAAGAAATTATTCTAGAATTGTCTAGCTGCAGAAATTCTTTTCATTTTTCATAACTAGACACCTTTTCAATCATTAATCTCTCAATTGTGAAGCAGGTTTAATACCTGTTGTTGGACCAACTGAAGCAAACATAAGTACTGTGCCTGACACAGCGATAGTAGAGTTTGATACCATGACCCTATGTGATCATTGGGTCAACCATTTTACCATGTATTCCCAATCAGAAAGCATAATTGGAAAGTTACAGTCTGAAGTTAAAAGAACAAGAATATATAGATAAACAGGAAGTATTACTTACCACAGTTACATCATCGACAAGAGCTTTGTGGTACAGAAGTAAGCGTGCACAGTCAACGTGGTCTCCTTGGGCTGCCATATGTAGAGGCGTAAGACCATTCTGTTGGTAGATGGTGGTGATAGGTGGAAAACAAGGGAGAAAAGAAGACAGATATCAAATAGGCAGATATACATATACAAATTATATACACACAAGTATTTACACACTAGTACACAGTCTTATTACTAGTATTGGTGTTGAATTGGCAGAATTGGTAGAGCATCAGATAAAATGCTTTGTGCTGTCTGTTATGGCTCTTTGTAATTTGAGTTTAAAATCCTGCTTAGGTCAACTTTGCTTTCCATTCTTTCAGAGTTGATAAATAAAATTCCAGTTCAGGGTGGGGAAATGTCAGAGCATTGGACATGATGCTTTGTAGCAACTCTTTTGGTTCTGAGTTCAAATCTCATTCCCTCTTGCAGGAAAAAGAAAAAAAAACATCCAATAAGATCTGTTACAGGCTTTGGAAGATCTTAAGCTTGCACCCAGTATTTCAACTGATTGTTGTCACTGTCAGTATGCCAACTGACAAGAGAAAATACAAAAGAACTTTCGAGTCCTGGTGTACACAGCAAACATTGAATAAACAAACTGAATTATTATCACCTTCAGAGAATGATAAAAGCCAAGGTAGTTTGTGTAGGTTTGAATCAATGCACATGCTATGCAAAGCTAATTTGAAAACTGAAGTTGTCACAAAAAGCTGACAATCCATCAGTCAATGAGAGAATATCTATGCAGTCATGTGAACTACCAGAAATAACAGCTATATTTCTCTCAAATCACACTCTACCATCTTAAAAATGAAAAGGAACATTGGTCAATGTAGTTCCTTTTGTCATGGCTGGAATGCTTTTGATCACAGGTCTGCAGGATCACAGCCATCTAGGGGCTCAATAACACTGATAACTCAGCCACTTTAAACCTACACCCAATGATGTAGTATCAATATTTACTACTAAGACTGGAGAAACTCCCAAGTACATAAAGGAAAATGGATGGCAAGTTTAATGTACTGACCTTTGTTTTTGCGGAAAACGGTGCGCCTCTCTCTAAGAGCAGGTCAACTACATTCTCATGGCCACTCCTGGCTGCGCAATGCAGCGGTGTTAATCCATCCTGAAGAATTGATAAACAAGAAACATGAATGTAATTAACAGCAAACAATAAATTATGCAAGAGGAATGTGTGTGCGGGTGTGAATATGTGAATGTACAAATAATCAGTAGAAAAGTGTGGCTGTGTGTATGAATGTGAACAATAAAAAGTGTGGCTAAATGGGTTTGTGATGTATATGCATATATGTGGTATTACAGTGTTATTGTGTGAGTGTGTTTGGACAAAGATGTGTGTTATCTGAATTGTAGTCTGTGTGTATGTATGTATACACATACACACATACATACATATATACACTCACACAGGTACATATATTTAAGCACTTACAATAATATACTCAAGCATGCACACAAATATGTGTGCATACACTTGAAGATAAGCATATACTCACAGAAACACACAAATAAAAGTTACAATGCAAAGACTGATATTTACCCGAGTTCTTTCTTCAATGGTGGCGTCGTGGTCTAAGAGAAGAATGACCATATTTGACTTACCCCAGCGAGATGCCACATGTAGAGGGGTGATGTTGTTCTGTAATATGAAAAAAGAGAGAGACATAAATAGTTAGAAATCACTATTTTAATATTATCACTTATAACTGATTAAGATGACCAAGAGCCAAGGAGAACAGAATTAGGTTTTCCACCAAATTCTTTAATGGGTACGCTTGACTCCTTTTATATTTACAGAAGGCTTCAATTATCTGGGACCTTCCAGGGCTTTCTTACTTTACATTATCAACATCTTCAGTTGCAAAGCTTTTGTAACAATGTCTGGTCTATGAGCATGAACAGATCAACTAGTGTTGAAAGGTTGGTCTACCAATGGAGATCAAACATTGATAACGGTAGAGTACTGATTCTGACAGGTTTCAGTGCTAGTTATCATTGACTTATCTTCTGCTATTATTATTTTGCAATATTTTGTTAGCATTAGTTTTTCTGTAAAATCTATGTATTTTCAAATGAATTAATTTTCATTGTCACAAATTCTTGAAACTGGATACTTTTTTTTAACCTCAATTACTCAAACCACTTGGCTATACTGAAGCTGGGTGTGAGACTTAGTTAAGTAGTGCAGTGTGCCACTATCTTGTAGCACAGTTTGAGCTTACAGTATCACAGCAAATAATACTTTAGATAATAATAATAATAATAATAATAATAATAATAATAATAAAATGCAAATATTTATAGTTGCTAATAAAATCTAAATCAGTGCTTCTCAGACTTTCTTTTACTTATTGTTCCCTTTCTTTAAAGCTCGCTTTACTATAAGCCAACAAAATTAAATGCACCTTGAACAGCTGCTGAAAGGTTGATCATCCTTAAAAGACAACATGTCAAATCATTTTGACCACTAATATTACCAGATGATTTCTACATTAGATGAAAATGGAAACTATTTTCGAAAATTAAATGACTTTTCTATTGCCCCCCCCCCCCCCGACCACTTTTTTGTCCTCATTTGTAATAATTTTAATGTCCACTTTTCCATGGTTGTATGGATCCAGTGGAATTCACTGGGGTAGATTTTCTATGGCTAGATCCCCTTCCTATTAACAACTCTTACCTGCTTCCAAGCAAGGTAACATTTCCCCAAGGCCAGACATGTTTTCATAGAAAGGTGGAAATATAGGACACTGCTGTGTGTGATATTGGTACAAGGAGACACAAACACACACATATATGATGTGTTTCTTGCAGTTACTGTCTACTAAATTCACTCACAAGTCTTTGGTTGGCAAGGGGCTATAGAAGAAGAAGACATTAACTCGTAGTGTTATGCAGTGATATTGAATCTGAAACCATGTGGTTGGGAGGTAAACTTCTTAACCACATAGCCACGATTGGACTTCAGCAACTATATTAAATTTTATACTGCCCTCACAGAACAGTAATGCTCACTTTGAGAAGCACTGATCTAAATGAATAAAAGTTGAAATGAGAGTGAGATGTAAGTTAACTTACCTTAGCTTTGTAGTTGACGTCTGCACCCTTTTGAATAAGTAGAGTACCAACGTTGACATTGCCATAATGTGCAGCGATGTGTAATGGTGTGAAACCACTCTGTAGAATAAAAAGACTTGGTAAGCAAGATGGTTAAAGAGGAGATTGTAAGATGTGTAGGGATGATAAACACAAAATGGTACCCACAAGACAATTATTGTTGCAAAATCATAGACGTTCATAGTCACACAGACACAATTTAAAAATGTAAATTTCTCCAAATTCTCAGACTTTTAAGTAACAGTGTTTACCACTAGTGATCTAGTAAGAAGCTAAAAGTAGATAAATCTCTCTCTGGATATGACATCAGTCTATCATGACTAGTCTTCCAAGATGATCTGGATCCATTCCTTCTGACAGCTAAGTGAAAGGAGATTGTACTGAATATGGTTCACCCTCCAAAGATACAGTGATGAAAGATACATCTCTTCTACAGTAAAAACACCAGCCAATCATAAGTAACATTGCCAGATGATGTGGTATCTTTTAATCCGCTACGATTTCATTATAGTTAGGTAAATTGAGGTGATATAGAAAAAAAGTGTTTTGCTCAGAATTAAAATGAAATATCCACAGCAGATTTGATCTCACACATAATAGGTAATCCAATACCTTACACACAGCCATTTCCCCTTTACTTCATAATGAGGGAACTACTACATAGTCATTTGACATATTAAAAATAACACACTGAACAATAGAGTTGTGTATATATATATATATATATATATATATATATATAAATTTGATTGGTCATGGCTGGAACACTTTTGGTCATAGGTTTACTCAAGCAAGGCTGACCTCATCAGGATACATAGCATAGGGTATATGTGTACACACACGCAAAGACAGGGTGGTCATGGCTGAAATGTCTTTATTCACAGCTCTGCAACTATGATCTGAGGTTTAAAGCCCAAGGCTGATACTAAACAATTGGGTAACACACTTTATGCTAAAAGAGCCAGACATGATTTAAAATCAAATTTACCTCAGTCAACAACTATGCATTTACCAAGTACTATTCTCATTGAAGCACTAAAAGAACTATGAATTGATCAGTAACAATCACTACAAGGGATGGTACCACTACAATGAGTTGAAACAACTGAAGTGTATAGTATCACTATACACTGGGATGGTACTATCACATTGGATAGTACTACAACAAAGGATGGCCCCTTCACAAATGTGTTCCTATACCAAATACTACACACAAATGAGTAATGGAGTTTCATATTTATTTAGATCGTGCATAAAGAACAGGAATTCCATGTTCACATAAAACAATGTAAGTTATTAAGAATATATCTTTCCAAAGGGGATATAAATGTTATATAAATGAAAAGTAAAAAACACAAAACAAATCATCTCTTCACTTATATTTTTTTGATAATATAAATGAAGAATTAATTGTTAAATGGGAGTAAAAATATAACAGGAACTGTTTCAGTTAAATGCATAAAATATTTTGAACACATTTTTACTCATGTGTTTGTACTTGTGTGGCCCATTACTTCACAGCAATTGTAGTTTACATTTTGCACAAGAGAATATATTCTTGGGAGCGTGGTCTTCAAAGGAAATAAGGAAACGATCCCTGATGAATCTTAAGAAGGATGAAACTAGCTGGCTGGTCCCTTATTCACTTCTGTCTATTTATTCACAGTGATACTAAATATAAGTTTATTAAACATCTCAATAAACTTCTGTACACACATTCACATACATGATATTCAATCAACCATCATAAGTTTAACAAAAGATATTTGGCAGGTTCATGGTTATTGATTAAATATCTTGACTCCTAAGACTTCTTGCTTTGAGTACTTTGTTTTAAGTTGACTATCAATGTTCCTTTGAAGCTTTGTTTGTCTGCCTCTGTGTTGTTTGACATCTTTTGCTCATGGTTCAGCTGATTTGTAGTTGTATCTTTTTCATCTGAAAGATTATTTTCTCTCTCAACACACACACACAAACAAACACACACACACACACACAAAATACATATAGGTGAATAAAAGAATAAAAGTTCAGAAGACAACATGATACTTACAACAATCCCAAAATACAACAATCATAGATAGTGAAAAGGGACAGGCATTTACCAGTGAGAACAGAATCATAAGAACTGACAGTGAGAGAAAGATTCTGATGGTAAGAGTGATGTGGGCCGCACTGGCGAATAGGTACCAGTAGAGGGGTTTTCTATGTGCAAGCTATACAGTCAAGTAAGTGGTGGAAGGGAGATAATCAGAAAACATTCCATGATCAGTTCCACATGCTGACAACTGTTAAGGTAATACATAATATAAACACATATCTACATGTACACATTCATGTGCATGCACGCACACACACACACACACACACACACACACACACACACACGCGAGTGTGTGAGTGAGTGTAGGTGTGTGTGCTTGAGATGAAAAAGCAGCTTCTGAAATGTGCAAAACATGACAACTACAGAAAGCAAATAGAGGGCTAAAAAATGAAACAACTATAATGAATGTGTTTACTTACTGATAATGGTTGAGTAATGTTGAAGAGCTCAATACATCATACACACATGCATTTATGTATATGTGTATGTATATATATATATATATATATATATATATTCATATTCTATTCATGGGAAAGGCCCTTGGTTTTCATTTGCCACATTGGAGTTTGCTTTCTTATTGGTAATGCTTTTATATATATATATATATATATATATGCATAAATGTTATTCTCCTCCCAAATACATTGCACTTCATATTCAAGGCTCTGATAAAGCTATAAGGTCTTACTCAGGCACTCAACTATGAGTCCATTCTATCTTATTGCAGAAACAGCTATAAGCCAATGAAGTGCATAAGATAATCATTTATTCCTTTGTCATCTCATTTTCTTTATATATATATATATATATATATATATATATATATATATATATATATATATATATATATATATATATATGGTGGATCATGCAGTTTCTACAATGAATATTGAAACTGCTTGGTGAATTAAGAAACCAATTGATTGACTTATAATCTAAGTGATCAACTAGTCTACAGCAACATGTATACTTAATGTATTTTTCAGTCAGAATCAATACGACACTGCATGACAAGGTCAGCCCATTAAATTAAAGGTACAGTGTACATATATTTAATATTAATTGTGACTATTCACTTCTAAGTTTCATGGACACAACTGGCTTCTCAAAAACTGCCTTGGCAAACAGAAAGAGAGAGTCAATGGTTGCTAATGACTGTTTAAATGAAAATAATTAGTTCAATAATCATTTCAAGCTGTTAAAGGTCCTACGAGTGTGAGACTAAACATGTATTTATTAAGTACACACATATACACAGAGTGAGCAAGAAGTGTGAAATCTGATCAAACATAATTGATTAAAAAAGCAAAAATAGAATTCTGACCATCCATTGTTAATGGGTTAATGTAGAGATAATAATTGAAGTTCAGCAAATGATAGCTGTACACCTCCTGCATTGCTAAACCTTACAGGTTTTGGTGGACAATATAAGGAAGATAAAACGTTGAACTACTGACCACAAAGTCATGAGAAGTTATTTTGAAACTCCTTATAGCCACTTTGTTGGAGCCCTCACCCGCAGCAAGGGAGTTAACCTCAACTGCTCTGTGGTTAATACTAAGAAGGGCATACATACAACTTTAATTTTTTAAAAAAGCAACAAAAAAAAAAACACACCAACTGACTCCCCCAAATAATGCATTGGGGTCACTCATGCAAACACGGAGGAAAGAAAAATCAATTTACAAACCCCCACCCCACCGCCAAAAAAAAAAAGCCAATTGTTTTTTGAGAAGTTTAATAGTTTTAGTAAAGGATGATTGAAGATTGAGTATTGAATAAGATATTTTCATGGTATTAAGAACCATGATACATCCATGTACAGCACACATATACTGTTGTAGTCACTCTTTTAATCTATATTTTGCAACAGTATTGCAAAGTATAGTAATACAAGGTATAGTATTACATAGTAATAGTACTTCTGTTTGGTAATAGTATCTTTATAAAATAAAATGCCAATATCGGCAGAGCAGTTACTATGCTGGTACGGCTTCTACCGTATCACACTGCAAGAATAGAGTACCACTGGCCAGGTAGGTTGTAGATGAATGGCAAATTTGATGTTACCTAGTAATACATCATTTCTTATTTAGGCACAAGGCCAGAAATTAATCAGGTGGGTAGTTAATTAAATCAACCTTAGTACTTGAGTAGTATTTTATTTAATCTTGGAAGGATGATGGACAAAGAGGCTCAACTTAGAGCCTCTAGGCTCAACTTAGAGCCTTTAGACTCAACTTAGAGCCTAAAACTGTATTACAAATAAACCTAAAACTGTATTACACCTGTGTGTCTTTTAAAGACTATCATGATTCTACCATGAGGCCAAAAAAAAAGAAAAAAAGAAAATAAGAAAAACAAAATCACCCAAAATATTATTTTTTTCCATAAATCTTTGAGTTTGTTTTACAAAAGAACATTAATTAAACAACCAATGACTGTAATATGAGGAAAAGATAGGGGACTGTTATAAAGGAAGGAAGGAAGACAGCAAAATGTGTTAAGCAAAATGATTAAACATGACATCAATGTGAAAGGGAAAAGCATTCAGGGAAGTGGAATGTTATAACGGGAAAGTCATGCAGCACAGGGTAAACAACAGGTGGAGTGAGATGCGATCATGATAGGCGGTGAGATGCGATCATGGGCATAACAACAACAACAACAACAACAACGGAGAGAGAGGAACAATGAATAGAGGCTCTAAATGGTTGTTAGGGCTCAGATACCAACCTTAGTTGTGTCATTAACCAACCCACCACTCTGTAAGAGCACACAGAAATAGAAGACAAAAAACATAGATATATATATGAATGGAATTGAAAAAAAAAAACATTAAAAAAAATTATGTACATGAAAAAATATGTAAGGCAAGAGGAATAACCATGTTGCAAACAACAAGAAAATTACTATGATTTAACTAGATACAATGTACATTGGAGCAGAGAAAGTTAAGTCTCGCCCAAGGTACAGAAGACAATGCCTGCAGCAGAGTATGAACTCGTAAATCAGGAAATGTCTTATATTCTGTCAACTTAATTCCTATATCTTTTAAGACGGACAACACCACCACCACCACCACCACCACCATCAATAATAATAATCATAAAGCTGCTAGGGTGTTTTTTCATCTAGAGGTATATTTTTGCAAGTGTGAAGTGATATGGTTAATTCACTTCACTTAAATCAATTTATTATCTTGCCTTGATTGATTTCCCTGAGGTGTGAAGTTAATTAATGGAATGACTTGAAAAGAAAACCAATAAAATACAAATTATACCACAACCCTTTAACATTGAAACCGGCCATATCTGGCCAAAATATTCTTCTTGTTTTATGTTCAAACTGGCCACATCTGGTTTCTCACACCTACCCTACAATGTCATTCTAAAAAGAAACCACATTATCAAAATCTCAAAACTACAAGCTAATGCATGACTAATTCAAAACAATGTGAATAGATAAGCATTATCTTTGATAGAGTTATCTGAAAACTAAAAGGTTAAACTAATTAACCTACAATTATAATTGTTTCTAACAATTATAGGCACAAAGTTAGAAATTTGGGGGAAGGGTTAATAGGTTAAATTGATCTGCAAATACTTGACTGGGACTTTGATCTGCAAATACTCAACTGGGAAGTATGAATGGCAAAGTCAACCTTGGCAGGATTTGTATCTTGAGTTCAAATCTTACAAGGTTTCATTTTGCTTTCTATCCTTCTAGAGCTGATAAAGTATCAGTAAACTAGGTTCAATTCTCTTGCTCCCTGTCTTTCATTTGTGGATTCAACTATGGTGCAGTGTGAGAAGAGTTGTGGGAGACCACTGGAAAGTGTCCTTTTCCTCAGAAATGAAGGGCTACAAAAGGGGATTAGCAACCTTTTAAAGAAAAAAACTGATATGCTACAGCAATCACCCAAAAGACTGTCTAATGAATGCAGCACAGTATGGAACGGGAGGAATAGACAAGAATATGAATAAATATGTGGAGCCACAAGTATTTCAAGTTGAGAAATTTAATGTAATGCAACTTCTCAATCCTTCTTTGTGGCAGCAGCATGTATACATAGACACATAAATGTGTGAATGTGTGTGCATGTGGATATATGCAAATGTCCCCTGCCTTAAAAAAGTCTGTCCTCATAGAGGACTATATTTGATAAAACTGAGATATGCACTCTTTTGTAGTCTTGTACCAATGTTAGAAAACATTATTATTTCTCTTAATTTCTTCCCTTAATTGTGCTTATGGCTTCTTCAGAAAATATTAAAAAAAAATTTTAAATGTCAGAATATGGAAAAGACACTGAAACAGAGATGTCAAGTGTCTCAAATGACTATTGTAATTTATGTACAATTTTGCTTTATAACAGAGATATAATTTATAGTAAAAATGACTTAAGATATACAAATAATTAATAATTATATATATGTAATTTACAACAAGCTTTTTATATATATATATATAACATTTATATAAACAGCAGTCGCAATGTTTCACCAAAAAGAAGAATTATAATTGTTACTAAATGTGACTAGGGTGTTAGAAACACTGACATTGCTAGAAATAAGAGCTAAAATGCAGTAATGCTATAGTCAACGAGTCCAAAAAGAGCCAAAGTTCAAGCCAGTCCTAACTGAGATGAAATTGCCGAAACTGATGTCAGTATTAGGAATTCTTGATTGGCATTTTTTGGACGATTAAAGTCCCCTGTTAGTGTATATGCTTACGTTTATGTACACTGACTACAGCATTAGTGCATTTTAGCTCTTATTTCTAGCAATGTAGATGTTCCAAACACCCTAGTTAACTTTAGTGACAATTATATATATCTATATATAAAGCTATATTGTAAATTACATACAAGTGTCTGTGTGTGTATTATTTAGATGTTAATAGTATAATATATATCATAACAAAACAGATGAGAGCAAATGTTTTGCAACTAAATGTGAAACTAATAGTTGTTAATGAACTCATAACACCAGACATGAATGTCTGTAAATAGTGTTGTGACTTCATTAGCAATCATATCATTTGTTTCATATTCAGTTGCTGCTTATGCACACATTTAAACATTGTGTTGAGAAAACGATACTAGTTTGTTTCCTGTTAGTCATCTTTAACAATTTTTTTACTACTATTATTATTATTATTATTATAAATATTAAAATTAATAATATTATTAAATCCTTATCACTGCTGCTGTTAAACTGCCATTATTTCATTTGTCTTCAGCTAAAGTTAGAAACTATTATTATTATTATTATTTCTACTGAACAATCACAACATTATTATCAAATTATTTTGGTTAAATTGTCATTATTACTGAATTATTATCATTACTTTTATTAATTCATTACTATTACTACTGTTGTTAAGTAACAGGTGAGTGCTGATGGCACCGAAGGCAAGAGAACCTGCATGAATTGTTATATCACATCTGAGTTCACAGCCTCATTTGTCTGGGTTTATATGTTGCATTAGGGTTAATTTTGTGTTAATTTTTTCACTATAGTTTTAATATTATAAACATGATAACACACTAGACTAAATTCAAACAAATATCATCTCTTTCAAAATCTTTAAATGCCTTATAATTGTTAAGATAAAAAAAAAACAAAAAAACACTCATCATATTCATCAATGTCCCAAATGGACATATCAATATGTTATTGATGAAGCTAATGTGTTAGCTAAACCTGCTTAACAATCAAGAAATTTGTTTATTTCAGTTTTGTTATTTAGGTGATGATATTTTAGTTATTCAAATGACAACATCGTTGTAATCTTGATAACCTTGGGTGTTACAAAACTATTTTCTACTTTAGTACAGTTAAACCGCCCTGTGCTCCTACCGTGATAATGGGATTAATAAAAGTTTTAAACAAGCCACAACTTTTGTCATTATGGATACAGAATTTATGACACAAATTATTATACACCTCAAAGAACAACCATTTACTCCACAAGCTAATGAATGGAGCCTTTGTGCAGTTGAACAACCTGCTAGAAATAGCAGGAAAATCTCTTTGAAATCACATTTTATTATCTTAAAAATGGAAGGATATATTCAATAGACACTCTATATTTGAAGAAAAGACAGGACCTGCAGTTATTAAATGTTAATGATTTGTGAATCTATTGATTTGTGAATCTACTGACTTGTAAATCTAAATAAAATATTTTTTAGATATCATCAACATAAATATCATGCTTATTTTCACAGCAAGCCATTTCTTTGTTAGATTGTATTTGGCAATATCAAATCCTGTTAGTAGACAACATGCAGATGTTAAGATGAGAGGGAGGGCTATATAACTAGGGCCATTTTCAGAAACAAAGATCTGTATGTCCATCGGTGAAGCTGGGATCAATATTATAATTGGACGAAAATAAATAATAATAATAAAGGTAAAACGAAATCATCGAGGCAATTTAGTAGCGAAGGGAGATAACTATATAGACTGTAGACATCAATGTCTTGTCTGAAAGGTACAGAGTAGGCTCCCTTCAAATAACAAAAAATGTTCACTTTGCATTCTGCTGGCAGTTGATTTAATAGGTAACATACGTTTCCTGTTTAAGCAGCAGATTTTGAATTCATGATCTACACAAAGCAAGCGAACTTACAGGGTACTGCTTTCAAAGTGTAAATGTGTACTTATAAGAATTAAAAGAAATAAAAAAAAAATAAGGGAATTGGTACTAAACCCCAAGTATGTAGTTAGATGAGAGTAACTGCTTATTAAAAGATAATATGCTAAACACTTGGAGACGTATCTCTTAAGCAGAGGCATAAATTTGTTAAGTATATGTAGCTACAATAGTTATTACTAGACAGATGGATGTCTAATAACTTCTTTAACAATCTACTAGAAGGAATCTGAAACCACCTTCAATAGTACACTACAATAATAAACAGAGAGAAAGGGTTTTAAATCCCTTTCAATAGTATGGCCATACTTAACATAGAAGGGGTCTCAAGCAATAAATGTGAAGAGTTACTGGAATAGCTTTATCAGCTTCTTCATCGCTTAGTTTTTACATCTGTTTTAATCTCATTAAGTCCCTGCTACATTTCAGTGGTCTCCACATATTTATGGGAGGAAGGGGGATCTCTTGTCATTTTAGAGACAGGGTTGTTCTTATCTCCCTCCCCCCTCTCACATTGAGACCTGTAGAAAAGCAACTTAACACTGATGTAGTAGGAGGGCCTACTCCTCCTTAGCTTGGACAAGGTAGATAGAGAAAAATCAAAACAGGTAAAAATCATCACTCTTTTAGTCTAAGTTCAAACATTGTATTAGTTTTATTGGTTAGGTTAAGTCTATCAAACATGCAAATTAAATCAAGTGACCTGGAGGAAGGTGGGGGCTAAAAAGACTCTTGAAGAAGTGTGGGAAGAAAATGGGTGAAGGGATCATATTCTTCATATTTTAATCAGAATTACATGATGTTTTCTCAATGTTGGTAAACACACATATCAACTCCTTGAGCCTAGATAAATACATCCAACACCTTTACCATACATTTCATACATAGCACCTCCTAATCAAATACCTCAAACATACACGTTCACAGCCTCATATCCATAATCATTGACAGAGGTACACATGCACATATACACACTCTTTCTCCATACCTTTCCAATTTCTTTCTTTCTCTCTCGCTCGCTCTCCCGCTCGCCCGCCCGCCCGCTCCCTCCCTCCCTCCCTCCCTCCCCACTCACACACACACACACACACACACTTCCTTTTTCACTGCCAACAAACCTACCTCTTTTCTCTCTCTTACATACATAAACATACATACATAAGTATGTGCCACACTTACCTTGGTAGAACTGTCAGCGTTGTGGTCATTTTGAAGCAAAAGGTTTGCTGATCCAATGTCATCTTTTTTAGCAGCGATATGTAAGGCTGGCAGGCGAACTTTGCCTTTGGTGTCATGTTCTAGGAGAACAGCTACAACCTTATCATGCCCTTGTTGTAGTGCTACAGCAAGTGGAGTGAAACCATCCTGAAATAGAGACAAAATACTTTATTTATACTACATTCACCCGTGGAACATCTCACACAAATTCACTTTTAGATGAGGTAGGTTTTTACTATCATTACTATCATCATCATTCTTACTGGAGTAGATGATAGAATTAGGAGACCATCAGAAAAAAAGGTATTTATGTTTTAAGTCAGAATTCTGTCAGAGCCACTTTTGGCTGTCATCCTTCAGGAGTTGATAAAATAAGTATCAGCCAAGTAACAAGGTCAAGTAAAACTTGTGGTCTTGTGCTTAACCCATTATCTACCAGTGATCTCATATGAGATCACTTAAAAATCACAAATTTCGTAATTATCTGTCAATATTTACACATATCTAACCTTTTTGCTATATCTACTAGGTATATTTCTCTGATATTCAAATGAGGTTTGCTAATTTTTCACCCAATATCTCGCTTATTTCTATTTAAAATGTTATTTTGAAATGTTATTTTGATCATTCCAGCATGTTTCTAAGGCTGTTTTATGCTATAAATCAAAGTTTCATAAAAAAAATTCCAGTTAATAGAATTATGGGAGGTAATGGATTAAGTTAGAAATCATTATCATTATGGCAATGAAGTGGCAGAATACCATGCAATATATCTTCTGGCTCTTTTACACTCTGCTTTCAAATCCTGCCAAGACCAACTTTGTCTTTAATCCTTTCGAGGTTCATAAAGTAGCAGTAAAGTACAGTACAGTCTGCCTGGTTTAGACAAACTTGTATTATTCATGAAGGCCAAGACACACAGTTATAGTGGACTGTGATTGAAAGAAGTGGATTGCTCAATTTATTTTTAATGCATTATATCCATTTTTTTCATGCTTTCATAGTTTGGGATAATCTTTTTTTTATGTAACTGTCTTTACTAGTGGATAATTGGTTCTGCCAACCACTGTCGACTGAACTAACAGGCAAAATTGGGTAGCTTTTTCAAATGAAATCTCATTACTTCATTAATATATTATACATCAGTAAAATGTACATGTATATGAACTTCATTATTGTTAATCTACAAATATTAAAAATTTAATAACAATTGTACAAAAAAAAGAGGACAATAATACTTACCACAGTGGCAAGGCTCTGGCTAGCCCCGTTGTCCAAGAGAAACTTGACCACTTCAGAATGGCCTTCTTGTGCTGCCATGTACAATGGTGTGAATCCGGTCTGTGGAAAAAGATATATCAAATGTAAAATTATGTGTGGGGTGTATGATGAGTGATTGCTATTGTTTTAACAATCCTGCGAGAGGGATGTTTTGGGGGTAGAATTTAAACCAACCAAACACTAGATGTAGGTGTTACAGGCATTAATGAAGGGGCTTTACTGATATGATGGACTGAGTTTGGGGAAACTACAGTCAAATGATAAAATTAATCTTTGTGAGCTAAGTGTATTGGTGATAGGCACTGAACAGTGCTGTTGACAATAAATGGACCACTAACTGTATCACAGGTTGTATCATAGCCTACTGACTTGATTATCTGATATACTACAAAGAAGTAGGATTGTGTTCTTCTAACCATGCAAGTATGAGTGAAATGGTTCTTCAAATGCAATTGTTTATGAAAGAATTCTTAGAACAAGTGCATTTAAAGGTGTAATGTACAATAATTATGCTAACTGTTCAAGTAAAAAGATGTTTGAAATGTCCCTTCTCACACTATCACCTTAAAAAAGCATGGTCACATTGGATAATGTAGTCTCATATATATATATATATATATATATATATATATTTATATATATATATATATACATACACACACACACACACATTAAAGACTCCCCTTTGGTCATGAATGACCATGGTATTGCACCTAGAAAGTTCCCATTCAAGGCACAAGTCAGGGCAAGGTTGTATATGGAAGACCAACAGTTGCCCATGCATACCAGCGTCCCCTTTCCATGCCACTGATGTTATCCAAGGGAAAGGCAAAGACCAATAAAAGCTTGGTACCAATGATGACACAACCCATTTCTACAGCTGAGTAAAATGGAGCAACATGAAAGTGTTTTGGTCAAGAACGCAACACACAGCCTGGTTCAGGAATTGAACTCACTACATTATGATTGTGAGCCCAACACTAACCACTGAGCCATGCACCTTCACATATATATTTATTTATATAAAAGCTAGGGTGGTCTGAAATGTTGCTTGATCAGGGCTGATCTGGAACTAGGCAACAACAATCTACTATTATTCAAACAGCCACATACGTACCACTGATAAGGCTGAGCATAATTGTGTGAGAGTTAATGAATGACAACAACAAATTACTGTCAATTAATGATGACTGTGCTCATAAGAGACACCATACAAAATGCAGGCATCAAGATTTGAACTCACAGTTGTTTGGCAACCATTGAAAGATATAACAACAAAAGAGACAAAATTTTTGACCAAGAAACTGGACTATTGCCATAACTGACAGGTGGCCAGTGGTAGTAGTGGTGGTGGTGGCTAGTATTGAAGCAATGGTGCAGTGTGTGATAACAAAGCAGAGCTGCTGGTTTGGTATATACACAACTGGCACAACTCCCAGTGTTCATCTCCTCCACAAAGAGAAATAGGAGAGCAAAAGAAAGTTACAGAGAGAAGGGGAGGGAGGAGTTTATACACATGAAAATGTGTGGGGAGAGAGGGAAGGAGAGAGAGAGAGAGAGAGAGAAAGAAGTAGAGGAAGAGAATACATTACAAGCAGTAATTGAAGTAAATACTGGTTGAATGATACAACACAAAAAGTTTATATTTATTATATATTTTAAATACCAATCCATATTGATCTATCTGTCTGTCTGATCTATTTCCGTACCTTGCTCTCTCTCTCTCTCTCTCTCTCTCTCTCTCTCACTTCTCCTCCCCATCATTTAATAAATGCAGTAGTTATGGGCAAGCTACTTCAAGTTTTCATACTTGAAAAGTACGATATTCAGCTGTGCTTGTAAAAGCCATAGCCTGAATGATTCCTGGATCGTATACAGCACACATCACATAAGTGTGACTGAATATTGTACTTTTCAAGTATGAAACTTGAAATAACTTATCTACAACTATTCATCATAATCATCATCGTCGTTTAACGTCCGCTTTCCATGCTAGCATGGGTTGGACGATTTGACTGAGGACTGGTGAAACCGGATGGCAACACCAGGCTCCAATCCAATTTGGCAGAGTTTCTACAGCTGGATGCCCTTCCTAACGCCAACCACTCAGAGAGTGTAGTGGGTGCTTTTACGTGTCACCCGCACGAAAACGGCCACGCTCGAAATGGTGTCTTTTATGTGCCACCCGCACAAGAGCCAGTCCAGGGGCACTGGCAACGATAAGCGGGAAATACTATTATTAAATAGTATTCCCCGCTTATTGAATTGGTTGCTTTTTTTCCCTTCTAATCCAATCCACAAAGAAACAGTATACCCCCCCCCCCCCCACACACACACATACACAAAGTCTCACTCTGAAATTAGGATGATTGTTTTTTTAGTAGGTTGGAACTTGGTTGCCATAAGCAGAATCTGAACTCATAGCACAAAGAGTCAAAGACCATGATGCATTTTATTCAATGCGTTAATTCATTGCTCTCAGTTCAAATCCAGGTAGTTTTTTTATCCCACCAAATCACTAAAATGAATACATTCCAAAGATGCCAAAAAGAACATGTGAGCTCTGTTCCACAGCAAGGCTAAATGCATCTGAGTTATCAATCTCTATCACACATACATTACTACTCAAGGGATTTATAAATGACGCCTGCAATGAATTACAACAGTACAAGAGAATTGTACTATGCACGGTACAGGACATTACTGTATCATTGATTATAGTACAGTCTCTCTCACTCTCTGAATAAAATTAAAATATCCATACCATTGATTGTACGTTGACCTTGGCACCATTCTGTACGAGGATTTTGACAATTTCCTCATGACCAGCCAATGAGGCGATGTGTAGGGCTGTATTCCCTTTCTGAAAAAGATAATATGAAACTTAGTTATACTAACAGATCCATGCATACACAAAAAAAAAACACATGTTTATGGTTGCATAAAAAAACAAATACATACATACATACATACATAAAGTAGTGAAAATTTGCTATTTTGAATGAAATAGCATAATGGTTAGAAATACTTACAACTTAATATACATCCACGTATATCTAAATTCCAAACATCTACTAAACATAATTTATCCTCTGATTTTCTGTTGGAGGTTGATAAATAACAATGGACTAAATGAGTATATTGAAATTTTAAATCTGCATTAACTATACATTCTACTACTCAAAGATCACTAACGACTAATAATCTGTTGAGGTCAAATCACTTCTCTAGAAGAAACATTCCTCATTAGAAAATGGACTATCATTATAATTTCAACATCCACTTTCCCATGGGTTGGATAAATTTCATGAAAGTAGATTTTCTACAGCCAGAAACTGTTTCTGCTACCAATCTTCACCTGTTTCTAAATACAGTTAATTCTTCCTTATGGCCAAATGTGCTTTCACAGAAGATTGGACACCATTTATATCTACTATTGGTGATGTCAAGACAAGGAGACACCCCCCCACACACACATGCAAAACAAGCTTCTTTTAGTTTCTGTCACAAAGCTTTGGTTGGCTTGAGGTTATGGTTCACAAATGCAGACTGACCAACCAACTGTTGTTTTTTTTTAGAATTAGTGGAAAGTGGTACTATAAATAATCTGTGTGTGTGTGCGTATACATATAGACAAACACACATACAAACAGATTCAACATGTACAACTGTTAATCCAGACATTTTTTCTTTCTTTTCTTTTCCTCTCTCCATCTACTTTCTTGCCCCATTCCTTTCTGTAGAAGAGCATAGGCTTGAAATATCAAAGACTTTCATTTTTCCTCAGTGTCAAACTAATAAACCTTGTTTGTTTGTTGCTCTTCACTTGTCTCTGAATTTTTTTTTTTGACCAGTTTGGGATCATTACATATATATAAAGAAAATGGAGAATGTGAATACAAAAAAAAAAAATCAATTTATTTATATAATAGTCAATTTCACGTTCCAATTTCTTACCTTCATTCATATTTTACAATTAAAACTGCATTATGAATTCAAAAGGTAAAAATCTCTTCAGGGCAAAATTGAGATGTATTCATTTACATTCTAATGGATGGAAAGTTCCTTATATATATATATATATATATAGTATTGCTTTGATATACGAGTTAATTCATTCCCAGAGACTGCTTATAAAGCAAAAACTCATAAACAGAAAATAAAATTTGTAAAAACTCGTAAACTTGGGGCCCCATAAAGTGAAGTACTAATGTGTGTGTGTGTGTGTAAATTTGTTATGAATGTGCCTGTATAAGGTACAGCATATAACTATTTATTTACAGTTCCATTACACACCAAATATACCTTGAAAATGTAAATACATCTATGCAGATGCATCATGATATGTATAGAGTACATATAATGATAACATAACAAGAGTGATTAATTCAATTATTTCATTTCTTCATATACTTTTGAAAACATTTATTTAATTGTTTATCTTCTGAAAAAAATGATACACACAAAGTTGCACCACTGAAGCTTACTAAAGGACTGAAATAATTTAATTAATCACTCGTTTTTATTTTGTTACTCAATCATTATATACATATATATTATTCTGATGCTAATTCTTCTGCCAACCCACTGTCATTGATAATAATTCTTTCTTATTTTAGAATGAGGCCAGCAATTTTGAGGGGATGGGGAAGTTGATTACATTGATCTCAGTGCTCAACTGGTACGTATTTTATTGACTCTGAAAGGATAAAAGTCAACCGTGGTGGAATTTGAACTCAGCACATAAAGATGGATGAAATGTTGTGAAGCAGTTAGTCTGGTATGTTAAGGATTCTATCAGCTCACTGCGAAATAATAATATTAACAATAATAATAATAATAATAATAGTAATAATAATAATAATAATAATAATAATAATAATAATAATAATAATAATAATAATTTCAAATTTTGGCAAAAAGTCAGTAATTTTGAGGGAGGGTGTAATTCAATCGATCCCTGAAAGAATGAAAGGAAAAGTAGACCTTAGTGGAATTTGAACTCTGAATGTAAAACTAGAAGAAATGCCATTAAGCATTTTTCCTGGAATGCTAATGATCCTACCAGCCAGCATTACAATTATTATTATTTCTAACAGAGGCGATAAGACCATGGATTTTATGAAAAGAATGTAGTCAACTTAATTAAACTGCAGAAGGATGAAAGGCCCGTGTTGAGCTTGCCAGGATTTGAACTCAGTACATAGAGAAAGAACTAAATATTGTGTCAATTCTAACACTTTGTCTTGAAACATTTTTAAGGGGAGGATGCATATGGAAATGCTACAGAATGAATATGGACAAAAGAGTGATTAACCTTTTAGCATTTGAACTGGCTAAACACAGCCCGATTATTCTACTCATTTTATGATCAAATCAGCTAGATCCAGTTTCTCACACTTACCCTACAATTTCATTCTAAAAATATATAATCACACCATTAAATTCTCAAAAGCTATGAGACAATGCATGATTAATTCAAAACACTTTGAATAGATAAATATTACATTTGACAGAGTAATATGAATGCTAAAGGGTTAAGAAAGACAATGTCATTCGTTCATATAAGAGCAGATAGTTTCTGAGTTATTTTGAACAGTATTACCAGTTACTGCAATTACTACTACCAAATATTACCACCATCACCAAATATTATATCATTAACACTACTATTACACAACAGCTACTACCTGCATTGCCATTATAACCACAAATGTTACTACTGCTATTGATTCATAGGGAAAACCCAATTTTTATGTATGAGAAATCAGAGTACAATGATCTAATGAATTCATGAACCTCAAGCACTCATACAGCCATTGGTTCAGTAATTTATAAATTAAATAAATAATAACAACAATAATAATCCGTTCTACTATAGACATATGGCTTGAAATTTTGGTGGAAGGGGGCTAGATGATTACATCAACCCCAGTACTTGATTGTTACTTATTTTATCGACCTTGAAAAGATGAAAGGCTAAGTCGACCCCAGCAGAATTTGAACTCAGAATGTAAAGATGGATGAAATGCCACTAAGCATTTTTGCCCAGCATGCTAATGATTCTACCAGATCACCGATCACCATCTTATGAATTAATTAATTAATTAATTAATTATAATAATAGAAAGTTGTGGTCAATGAGGAGAGTAGATGTGATACCAATAGTAATTGGTGCACTTGGAAGTATCAGCACTCAACTACAAACATGGCTGAAAAAGATTGGTGCAAGTGTGAAGGTAGAACACCTACAAAAATCAGCATTGCTTGGAACTGCAAGAATTCTTCCCAGAGTTCTTGAAGCATGACCAGTAAACAAGTGTCACTTTAGTCTGCTGACACTTTTCATCATACCCAGCAAAATAAGCTATGAGTTTTCATCACACAATAATAAAAATAATAATAATAATAATAAAGACACAAGGCCTGAAATTTTGGGAGAGGGTGTAGTCGATTACATTGACTCCCAGTGCTTGACTGGTGCTCATTTCATCAACCCTGAAAAGATGAAAGACAAAATCGACTTCAGTGGCATTTGAACTCAGAACATAATAACAACAGTTTGTAATATAGGAACAAGGTCTGAAGTTTAGTGGAGAGTGTTCAAAATACTGTCATAGGAAAGTTAAATCAACCTATGTGGTATAAGAATTCCAGAATGTCTGCAGTGTTTACTGCTCTCACCTGTCATACCAAATGCTAACAACTTAATTTTATTTTAAGAAGAAACTTATCTTCAACCTCCATCATTATTGAAAGCTGTAGCAGATTACTGAAGCTTGTCCCAATTTTTCTGGCTTTTAGGAAATGAAAGAAATCTCTACCACCTGCATAGGATGTTCATCTTACATGGGTTATTTAAGCACATTGCTAAAACCTAACAAAACACTTGTGAATTATTCATCACCACCTTTTGATTTTATCAGTGAGACACAAATAATTTTCAAGTGGTGCCTATTTATAAGTTAACTGGGCCATTAAGTGACAGCCTAGCCACAAATAATAAGATTTGAACTATCAGTCCTTAGTGTCAAAGGACAGTATTCTAGGAACCTGGCCAGTTGTAATATTCCTCCTGTAAATTAATGAAGAAAGATTTCTAAAAACAATCAAAATTTTTGTAAAATCTCAAAACTAACAAAACACATGAAAATAATTTGCTCCTCTTCCCGACCCCTGCCTTGCAGTAAATTGTAACTAACTTCCAATGGTATCTATTTACAAATAAGTCAGCTGAGCCATTAAGTGTCTTCGTCAGATAACAAGTCTACCAGCTTGGCCAGCTGTAACTCGTTCTCAGTCAATTGAAGAAGAGAATTTAAAAGAAAATCTGATTAAAGCCAAAGAACTAGTTTAGCAGTAATCATTATGGAATGTTTGAAAATTCCCCATAACACATCAGCATCTAGGAATGATACTCCAATTTCATTCAACCAGACAAACCATAGAATACCAAACAGTTGCATCATTAAAACCTGATATTTTAAACGTTTTGATGATGAACATGTTGGAAACTTCAAATTTTTTTAAATTTATGTAATTATTTTTAATTTATATAATTAAAAAAAACCCTACAAAAACTTAAGTATTACATCAATGGTAAATTAAGATGTCAGTAGGTAAAAATTTCACTATAGGTTTATGTCAGAACCTTCTGATAAGCTATATTCAAAACATTCAACTACCAAAAAATAACATTACAATCAACTTTAACTAAGAGCCAGCAAATTTTTTGATTATTTAGAAAATTAACTGAAAAACATATGCAGTGCAGTTTATCATGAAAGGTTTAGTATTACAGCAGGAGAAATGTCAGCAAGGGGAATAACTTAAGTAGAATAGTGTAGTTATCTCAGGTGTATATTATACATAGGATAAAAAGCTTTTGATGTACAACACGTTTTCAATTTAAACTAAATCTAAACCAGCTGTATTATGTGAAAATCCTTATAATCAGCTGATATAAGCAGATTATATTCAGAGTCAGAAAAATATCAGTGGTAGATTAGATAGATTATATATATATATATATATATATATATATATATATATATATATATATATATACACACATCTAGGTGCAGTATGGCCAACTGGTAATGAAGTTTGGTTTGCAACCATGCAAACCAAACTTACATGGTTTGCATAGTTTCAATCCACAGCCCGTTCACCTCATTAATGGAATTGGGCAGATAGAAAACTCTACAGAAACCTGACAGATGGATTTTTACCTGTAATTCAAAAAAGTTACAGCCTTGTCACACATTGTGCCAAGCTGATTCTATATGAGAATTATGTTAAGGGGTTACACATGTCTGTGGAATGTTCAGCCACTTACACACTAATTCCATGAGCAGGTAATTTAGTTGACTGAACAACTGAGACTGACAGAAAACCACACACACACACACACACACATACATACACACACGTGTGTGCAGGAGAAAGATGTTATGATAATGGTTTAAACCATATGTTTAAAATAAAATACCTTAGTTGCTGCTTCAACATTTGCTCCTCTTCGCAGTAATTCTGTGACAATATTAATATGGCCTTCCTTAGAAGCGAGGTGGAGTGCGTTGAGGCCATTCTGAAAGAAGAAGAAGTAAAAAAAGATTATTAGATCATCTATCATTGATTGATAGTACAAAACAGAAATATCAAGAAGAAATGTATAATTTACAATAGTGGACACAAAATAAAATTAAGAAGACAAGAGGGGAAGGAAACCTCTATAGAGCTACTTTATTTGTTAGAAACAGAAGCTAAATCTGAAAATCATGGCCTGTCAATTTAAAAAGAGAATCACATTGTAGTCTTAGATATATTCTGTAATGAACAAATAAATAAATAAATAAAATCAGAGAGACTGGAATGTTGTCTTTGTCAGGATTGAACTAGGACTATATAACAACTGTGACCCCTAACTATAAAGTTCAATGAGGTCATACTTGCAAAGCATCGAAGATCAGGCGCTTGGTTGCACTAATAAAGTTTATCTGAGATGAATTCCTTGCAGAGCAGTTCCAGTCATATACTGGGACAGTTAAGTCAATTAAACCTGCAAATCTGTTATCTCAGTTGCAGAGTGAATAAATGCTATTCTTTACTTTTACTACTACTACTACTACTACTACTACTATTATGATGACGTCATCATCCTCATCACCAGTCCATTTCCCATGCTAGAGCACTACTTTGAAGAATTTTAAGAGAAGTGAATAAACCCCAGTATTCATTTTTTTCAAACCTAGTACTTATTCAATTGGTCTTTTTGCTGAACTGCTAAGTCATGGAGACAAACACACCAACACCAGTTGTCAAGCAATGGTGGTGGGGGACAAACACAAACACACATGATGGGCTTCTCTCAGTTTCTGTCTACCTAATCTACTCACAAGTCTTTGTCTGGTCCAAGGCTATAGTCGAAGACACTTGCTCAAGGTGCCATGCAGTGGCACCAGAACCATGTGGTTGGGAAGCAAACTTCCTACTAGCCAATGTGAACCTGGCTTTCTTATTTTAGATACACAGTGCTGGTGTTCCACCAAGACTTCTCATACCTTAGATAACATGATTGACCACATAAGATGTATTACTGCTCTCAACAGTAGTAAAAAAAAATATGTATCAGCTTGCACCCATTATGATGAGGATGGCAGTTGTCCAAGTGATAGAAACATAGCTCAAGTAATGGTCAGAGGGGTTGTTATTCTTTTACTGTCTGAAATTAGTATCCACAATAGCTCATCAGTATATAACAGGAACTAAAAATGTTATGTAGACTATACAAACATCAAAGATTAGATAGGTTAGAAGTTTGAAAATACTGGGACTTATGTAATCAAATACTGTAATCCACTATACACTTTCCCTAAAATTTAGAGCCTTGTATCAGTGTTAAAAATCCCTCAAAAGAAGAGACAACAGCTGTGGAAAACAGTAACTGTTGATGTTATTAACCCTTTAGCATTTAAACCGGTCACATCCAGCCAAAATATTCAACTTGTTTTATGTTCAAATCAGCTGGATTCCAACCTCTCACGCCTATGTTTTAATGTCATTCTAAAAATAAGCAATCATATCATCAAAATCTCAGAGCAACAAGATAATGCATGTATAATTCAAATCAATGTAAATAAATATTACAATTTACAGAGAAATCTGAATGCTAGAGGGTTAACCCCTGATGAAACCTAATTCAGCAAGCTCATAAAACAAAGATATCCTAGCTGTGAGCAACCCACCTTCTATACAGACACAATGAATCCAAACTGAATAATATTACTGAATGTGTCCTTTCCTTTCCTTACGAGTGCAATTTAGGTGGAGGGAAAGCTTCACTGCTATTTCTTGCAGGGTTAGAGACAAGCTCCCTTGTTAGCTCACAATATTTTAATGTGTATTGGTGAAAACATGCCTAACCTCACACTATAGGGAGGAGTTCACTGAGTTCTCTGTACCCCAACTCCATAACATTTTTCATTAGCGGTTGAAACCAATTCATTTCACTTGTAATATAATATTTCTGTACTTTTATCTTCATCTATTTATCTTACCTTATGTTGTACTCCAGTCTACTGACATCCTCCTGTGTCTAATTTCTGAATATAAATATCTATAAAACTTGAGTTCAAAATAATTCTATGGCATGATGTAGGCAGTCAGTCAAATGACTGGGTGTTACCCACAGATTTATTGTTCCAGGTGTATCATGTCTGTCTGGGTGGGGACTATACTGTTCACTAAACTATGCAGTAGTTCTGTGTTTAGGAGAGAGAGAGAGAGAGAGAGAGAGAGAGAGAGAAAGAGAGAAAGAGAGAGAGAGAGAGAGAAAGAGAGAGAGTGTGTGTGTGTGTGTGTGTGTGTGTGTGTGTGTGTGTGTGTGTGTGTGTGTGTGTGTGTGTGTGTGAATATTCATCTACCTCAAAAATGTAGACCCTAAAATCTGGAGATGAACTCAAGATTAAAAGTTTTGAAATGCAGTGGTTATGGTCTATACTAAGGGTATCCTTATGAAACAGGTGTAGAAGTACTTCCATAAGAAACGCTCTACACATGACAAGACATTAATGCTGAGGTAATGTTGGTAAAGAGACTGAAATGATTCAACCATGTAACAGGAAAGTCACCCAGTAACTACATAGTGCTGGTGTTCTATCAAAACTTCTCATACCTCAGATAACATGATAGGCCACATAAGATGTAGACCTGTCATTTACATAAAGACAAAGGGTTACTGCTCCCAACAGCAGTAAAAAAAAATATTACGATGAGGATGGCAGTTGCCCAATTGATTAGAATAGATTGAGAGTCTCAAGTGATAGAAACATAGCTCAAGTAATAGTTAGAGGGGTCGTTACTCTTTTACTGTCTGAAATTAGTATATACAATAGCGCATCAGTATATAATAGGAACTAAAAATGCTATGTAGACTATACAAACATCAAACATAGATTAAAGAGGCTAGAAATTTGAAAATATTTTACTGAAGTATAATGGTTAATGAGACTCAAAAGAGATGAGATTAAGGCACTTGATTACTAGTTACATGTTCTAATTAACGTATTCATAACACTTCTTTAAAAAAAAAAAAATCAAACTATTCCCTATTTTCACAGGTGAGTGGATAATAGAAAACATCCTACAGTAAAAACATTTCCTCCAATAAACAAACTATCTCACCATTGCAAGCAACAATTATTGATACCCTACAAAGCTCTGCTGAGGAGCTCTGTAGTATTGCTCTCATATCTGGGATGATGTTGCTGCTGTTGCATACAGATCACCTCAGAAAAGGGCCTTCCAAATGGCCGATATAAAATCATCACTCACAGACATGCTCCAGCCTTTCACTCACAAAGCATGCAGTCTCGTCTCTGTTAATTCTACTGCTACTATAAAGAGCTGGCAGGGCTCATGCTACCTTCACTTGAGCATTCTTGTCCCATTTGTCTCTCCTTCTCTCATCCCCCTAGCTGAGTCCAACACTAATCACTGCACCGTCCCAAAACAGGCTTCTGGAATTCCCCCCTGTCCATGTCTTTCTAACAAGTGGTTATTTATAAAGGTTCAAGAGAAACAGCAATGACATCAATCTCACTGATATAAAACAGCTTGCAGTGATGTCACAGTATTACCAATCATTTTTGAAAGAAACAAGACCAACACATATTTGGAGAGAAGTTCACTGATTAAATTAACTCAAAACTTGACTGGCACTTTATTTCATTGATCTTAAATGGCTGTAAAGTAAAGTTGGTCTCAACTGGAATTTTAATTTAGTATGTAAAGAACTGGAGAAATACTGCAATGCATTTTGTCTGATGCTCAAACTATTCTGTCAGTATATTATTATCATTATTAGCCTTGACAGTGCTAATAATAATAGTAATAATCTTTTCTACTATAGGGACAAGGCCTGGAATTTTGAGAGAGAGAGAGGCTTGTTCATAATATCAATGCTAGTGCTTGATTGATACTTGTTTTATCGACTTTGAAAGCTAACTTCCGCAAAATTTGAACTCAGAATGTAAAGCTGGAAAGAAATGCAGCTAAGCATTTTGTCTAGTGTGCTAACGATTCAACCAATTGGCTGCCTTCTTAATAATAATAATAATAATAATACAGATGTCCGTTAGTGATTGTGTAGACAAATAAATAGAAAAATATAGTGAGAAAGAGAGAGATAGTGAAGGTGAGAAGACGAAACCAGCAAAGAGAGGACAACCCATCATACAGGAATGATGAGAGAGAGAGAGAGAGAATGTATGTGTGTGTGTGTGTGTGTATATATATGTATATATATATATATATATATATATATATATATATATATGCACATGTGTGTTTATGTAATATAACAAGTGGTTAGACTGCTTTGTTGAAACAAACCCATCCAATCCATTTTGGCAAAGAAAGGTGAACATGATGATGATGATGATGATGATAATAATGGTGGCAGTGGGGTGGATGGTGGTGACATTATATGGTCTGTAATTTAGCACAATAGCCATCAGTTATCGATTGTGGAAGCAGATAAATTGCTAATTAGATTGGAAAATTCTATAGTTCATTTATCATTATGTAATCCCACTGGTTCTACTGCTGCCATCCACCACACACTGCTATTAGTTCTACTATTTATTATCATAGCATTAAACACCAGCACCACTAGTTTTACTTCCATCATAACAATACATGACACCACGACTATCACCACAATTCAGAACCAGAACCAGTCCTACTTGCAGAGACTGCTGTACAACATCACTATCAATACTTAATCTTTTAAGTGTATGAGGGAACTTTAATTTGATAGAAATAATAGTTATATCTCTATCAAATTGTACCCTACTTTCTTTAACCCTTTGCCTGTCTGAAGCATTTTCATAAGTTTGTCCTAAATGTCCATGTTTGTTTTCAGATTTTTAGTTAGCCCTTATTTCATATGTTCTGAGTTATAATAAAACTTTACTTTGTAAGTCCAAACTTATTTTGGTGGTTAAAAAAAAAAATGGGAATATGTATCATATATATGCATAGATGCCAGGAAAATATGTTCTGTTTATCACTGTGCTTGAGAAGACCTGATAAGCCAAGTGAGACCATAGCCCGTGGCCTATGCCAGTGGGTGTAACCAGCCTACTTATGAATACACCTCATTCATTGGACAATAAACTTTGCTTGCGAAGACACATTGAGGCAAATGAAATCAAAATCGCTGATGTGGCTGATGACAGTACTGCCTGATTGGCACTCGTGCCAGTGGAACGTTAAAAACACATCCGAACATGGGATGTAACCAGCCCACTTATGAGTACCCCTCATTCATTGGAAAATAAACTTTGCTTGCGAATCGCTGATGTGACTGATGGATTGGCTCTTGTGCCGGTGGCATATAAAAAGCACCATTCGTGCATGATCGTTGCCAGAGTCGCCTTACCGCCACATGTGCTGGTAGCATGTGAAAAACATTTGAGTGTGGCTGTTGCCAGAGCCACAAGATTGGCTCCTGTGCAGGTAGCATGTAAAAAACACCTTTTAATGTGGTCGTTGCCAGTACCGCCTGACTGGCCCTCATGCCGGTGGCACGTAAAAGCACCCACTACACTCTCAGAGTGGTTGGCATTAAGAAGGGCATCAGCTGTAGAAACTTTGCCAGATCAGATTGGAGCCTGGTGTAGCCTTCTGGTTCACCAGTCCTCAGTCAAACCGTCCAACCCATGCCAGCATGGAAAGCGGATGTTAAACGACAATGATGATACACAGGACAGGTAAAGAGTAAAAAGAAAAATGAGGAAGGACACATCGAATAATGCAGCCTGACCAATCCTACTCCCAGAGACGGCTACACAACATCACTATCAAGACTAATACTTTGAGCCAATGAAGGAACTTTAATCAGCTAGAAATAACAACCAAATCTCTCTTAAATCATATCCTACTATCATTGAAAGACAAGAAGGACTCGTTGAATAATGTAATGTTAGATACATTATGACTGAAAAATGATAGAATGATCAAAGCCGGTGACCTTTTGATTCAAAGTCTGCTTGACCAGGAGTGACCTGGAGCTTAGCAACAAACAGTAACCTAGTCCTATGATCATATTACACAGTACCATCAGCACATGCCACATTACACAATACTACTATACAACATTGCTATCAATTACCCATTAGTACACACTATACTGAACACACTATAACCACTATTCTAATGCACTACTAATACAAAACAGCAGCAGTACTACCACTATTACCACTGCCAACAGCACAAGACTACATGCAACACAACAGCATCACCATTGCCATCACCACCATGACAAAAAACACCACATCTGCTACCAACAGTCCTAGTATCACTATCAGAATACACACCTTATCATTCTTGATACCAACACCACCACTGCCTCTGTAGCCTATTAGAGGCAAGTAGCCAACCTAACATAGTTCCAAGTGATGTATCAGTTTTGCAGACATCTTGAAGCATTCAGCTAAAAGACAGCATCACATACCATTAGTAGTGGTGAGAGTGGGTGGTGATTACCTAAGGGTGGTTAGTTATATATCTTTATAAATGTATGGTTACATAACAGATGTAACAGCATCCTCAGGTCATAGTTACACAACAGTGGAGTAACATTAAGGCGGTAACTGTAGCTCTCTATAGGACTGTTACACTGCAGAAGTGTAACACTGACATGAATGTCAATGTAACAGGACTGTCAAGACACAGCTGTTACATAGATCTCAATTGTTTTATACATTTGTAATATATCCTACAGATACAGAGGGGCAATTGTATACCACAAACCTTTAAGTTACACTCTGTAGTTACATAATTAGTAGAGTGTAATAGAGAAAAGCTATGCTATAACAAATTTAATCATCAGGCTTCAAAATTTCCTATCACAAGGTGGAGAGAGAAGGTGTGAGAGAAAAAGAGGGTGAAAGAGGAGAGGGTGAGAAAGGAGGAGACGGAGAATTCAATTAAGTTTTCAGAAAACAAACACTAATTATGGAATCTTTAGAAAGTAACGAGTCTCTCGTTTCTTTCTTTTTTGTTTCTTCATTGTAGCTGTTTCTTCAAGTCATAAACTAAACTGATGAATAAACGATATAAATAAAACAAGAATCTATATAAAGGAGATTGCTAATGAGAGAATAAATTATTTATTCTGATAGCAAAATAACGGGGAGAAAGTTTATACAAGAGGTAAGCAATAACAATTATAAAATGTTCTAGATACAAAGCTGGAAGAAAAGGAGTGGCCTTAATAAATAACAAGATCCTCCTTATGCCTTCATACACGTTGTCTGCTAAAAACAACAACCTCTGTTTGTATCAAAGCATGAACGACTCCAAACAATTTGCCAAAAGCATGGCACAGCACTCACATTCAACGTCAGCAAACTGTGTGAGAGAACAACATTCTATGAAGACAGGATGGCTAATCTTACGTTGTTTGTGGCGGCTAATAAGACTATGAGATGATATATCTTCAGTATCTAGTTTCAGTTTATTAAAAATAGACATCTGCTACTGAAGGAATCTCAATCTTGGCAAACAGCGACAATACAACTATTGACATAACTCTACTGACAATGTTTGTTGTGTCATTCCTTTCAGTTAAGACTTTAAGGTGTATCTCACATTTCATTAGGTAACCCCTACTTCTCCTGGTAATTACTATCATGTTTACTTTCTCAAGCTGGCATGGATTGGGTAGTTCTGCAGTACACAGCCTCTTACCATGTGCCCTAATTCTGCATCTAGTCTTTTGTGCAGACCAAATTTCTCAGGTATGCTTGCACAACTTTTTCTCACAGCTTCCTTAAGGAAGCCTTGAGATAAAATAGTGCAAGCATACCATAGATACATTCTGTCAATGTGAGAGGTGTAAAAGTACCACAAGCTAGTGATGGAATATATCTGCGGTATGTTTGGTCCTACATACATCTATATATTCAATACTTAGATGCAACATCAGTATTGTATCAAGGAGTCACAAGGTGTTTCAGTACTTACAACGTATGTACAGATTCATCCAGATGACCCAATCAACATCAGTGTGTGTATGTTGTAAGACCCAAAATACACAGTAACTCCAGAATATAACACTGATGATGTGTCCAAGTATTGCATCTGTAGATACATATGAAGAATATATCACAGATATATTCTATTACCAGCTTCAGACATCATCCACAGAAATATTGCATCATATCTCTTGCATAGTTTCAATATCTTTTTTTTTAATATTTATTTCAGCTTCTTTGTCTGTTAATTATCACTGCAGAAGTCTGTGTACCATGAGATGAGGTGAATGTTTCAGGCTGAGCCTTTTGCAGAAGAAAAATGGTTAGAAATGTGTTAGGGAAATAGTGATGAATAATGGAAGAATGGTAAGGTGGGGAGAAGACCAGGTAATGTGGCTTGTGACATGTCACAACTAAAACAATGTAGCAAAAGAAAGAGAGGGGAAAGAAGAAATGAGGTGAAAGTATAAAAATGATATCTCTCTCTCTCTCTCTCTCTCTCTTTCATATATCATCATGATTTTATGGTTGTTTTTTCATGCATGCCTGGGTTTGAAATGTCTTCTTCAGTGCAGCATCACACAATTTGCTGCAGTCCCTTGTCTTCTAATTCATGAGATTCTGTATCCACAAATTAACCTTCAGCACCTCTCTCTCTCACACGCACACACACATACACACACACACAGAGCAAAAGGCATAATATCAGAGGAAATGGAAGGATAGTGTGTCAGAGAAAATGGAACAGTGACAGGTATCAACACTGTTTGTTTGTAGGAGGGTGTGTGCCAAGACATGGATGTATAAGGGGTAGAAAACTAAACAGACAGTTTTGCAGTTGTACAGGAATCTGTACAACTGCAAAAATGTAAGGGTGTAAAACAAACTTGAAAAGTCCTAAAAAAAAAAAAGTACAGAGAGAAGAGTGAGTTGTGAGAAGACAGAAATGTATAGAAATAAGAAAAAGCAAAATGTGTTGATGCTGGTAGAAGCTGTGCCAAGAGTAAAAATAATACTTTTAAAAATTTCTTAGGAGAAAGACCCTGCCTAAAATGGTAGAACTCGTTCACCTCTCCTTACAACACCCACACTTATTTTTTTAGAAATTTTATTAACCAAATTATTTTTGTGGTTATAGACCATCACTAATTTTCTTTTCCTAGACAAATCCCCCACCCTTTAAGAAAAAAAAAATGTTTTTACCATATCCTGCAAGCCTCTTTTATAACATTGTCCAAGATATTCTTCATTTAATTCAAAGACAAGCCTTGCCACACCTCAATTCTTCACACAACAAAATAACTTACTTGATCTTTTTTTTACAAATTTTATTAACTATATATTTTTTAAACCACATAGACAATCACGACTTATATTTTCCTTCTCTACATTTTGTTAGATTTTCCAGGAATGAGAGAGTTTTTGATGTTAGGTAACAACAAAGATCCTGTGAAGTGTTCTGTGAACCAAAGGCTTGTAAAGCAGATATCATTCAACATTGTTATAGATATCATAAAAATTTTGGCAGAAACAATTACCATAGTCACAGATTAGGGCATAATTCTTCTAAATTTGTTTTACCCAAGTCACAATATTTCCAAGGTTTTCTTGCTTAACTTTTTAGATTTAGAGGAAGAACTGGTATATACAATTGGTGTCCTTACTGGTGCTAGTCTACAGAGAAGAAACATAATTTACTTTTGACACTAGCTTCCTTCCTTTTCCTTTAAACCCAATACAAATCTGCTATACAAAGACTTAATGAAATTACAAGTCATTAAGGTAATGAGCCATCAAATTTGAGCCAGTTTTAAAAATCCCACATCTGAATTCTATCACACTTTCTGTTAATTATTTCTTAAACCTTTGAAGAGAGAAAGTACTAAGTCAACCACAACAGGATCTGAACTCCATACAGTAGGAACAATGCTGGTTCATAAGTCAATGGGGGAGCTTCTACATAGACACACAACATACAAGAAATAACATCCAACTTTCTTTCTTACTATTTTAAAAAGCAAGGTCCTATTAGACAACATAGTTTTAGATTACATTATGCTTGAAATAAAAGATAAAATGGTCACAACCAGAATATCTTTGATCACTAAGTCTGTTCAATTTAAATGGTACCAACTAACCAGCAACAATTTCAAGGTTCCTTTATGGCACCAAATAAAAGTCTCCACTAAAGGATGTACTTTAAGGGGCCAGAAATAATTAACAATGAAGTAGAGCAGTTAATGTACTATGGTGATTTTATTGAAACCACAAGGGTTAAACAAAGAGGGGACAATACAAGGGACAAATGGGGAATATGGATTACTCATCATTTGGTCAGTCCTTGTGCTATACCTCTTTGAATAACACAACTGTGCTTGCCACAAACTGGCAGGTTAAAAACCAGTTCCACTTCCTACTTCACAGTTGAATGGTTTTGTGAGAGGAAGAGATAATGACTGCTAAGATGATAAACAATGTGTAAATTCAACAAAACCTACTGCATCCAGCTATCATGGAAACCTGAATATCAAATATGAATTTCAAACACCCAGATATTGAACAGGTACAACAGGAAAAAAAAATGCAATTTTAGTGATTGATAGGATAGTTAAAGCATAATAGGATTTAAGAGAATTAATAATTTTACAACAATTTTATAAAAAAATTTGTGGCAGAAAAGAATTATGCATGAAATGTGAAAAAAAGAAAAAAAAAATTTGATAAAATTCTAAAAAAAGTCAGTAAAGGTTAATATATGATGTTATACCCATCATTAGAGAAGACACAGTAGCAGCTTTAATTTTTGTGGTTGTAAATCCTATTCACTAAAAGTTATTAAGTTAATCCTTTCACAAAGATCAGGTATTCATTCACATAGTTAAGCGCTTATCTCAGTTGTCTGTAGCCTTGGGACAACTGGTCTTAAGTTAAGGGCACCAATTTACACCATGTAACTCATCCCAGGAAGGCTACAGATATGGTAAATTTGGGTAATTGGATGTTCAGTATTTTGTCATCCAGAGACACAACAAACTGTTTTCTATGTGACATGAATCCACAACCTTCAGATCAGTAATCTTATTATTCATTTGGCCTCTGTTCATTAGTAAAGTACAGCTAAAATGATGCAATAAAAATCTGGGTGTTTGACATCTGTATGTTGTCTCCAAATTACCTGTGCTCCCACAAGCCAGATAATGTTGTTGTTGAAACTTCCATGTAGGCTTTCTACAGGGGACTGGTTGTTGGGAAGGGTGGTGACATTCTCTGGGAAACACTGAAAAACACTGGCATTCAACTTCTCTTTCAGCCAGTAACTATGAATATCTCAGAAATTCCTGGCCTGACATTGGTACTGGGGCCATTGTTGGTTTGAGATAAACTCTACCAATATTGAAGGATAGTCAGCAAAGGCTGTTTGAGACACATGCAGAGCAATGAAACTTTTCTGGAGGCCTTATTCGGTGTCTGAGTATTGCTGACATGTAGAATTTTGTTGAACAGCTGGGGGTTTTTTTCTTCTGTAGGATGGCTCTGATTATTGGCCAACTCCATCATGAATATCACTTTACCACCTTTCTTTCACTGGGCAGGCAGTTTTCCTGTGGCTGGTGGCTATGGAGGAAGAGGTTGTATGGTGGATATAACTAAAAAAATTGAATCAAATACTTTTCTCCTGGATCAAGTCCTTAACTTTTTCAAGTTCCACTTAGAAAGAAAGATGGAGTAGACAGTGCAGTGTTGCTCTCCAGTAAATTTGTTGAAAGGTGAGGGAGAGTGGTGAGTAGGGCCCGACAGATTACTCTTGGCATGCACCCATAGGTCAAAGAATACAACTTGGAGAGGACACTTGCCATTGGTAGGTCAGGTAATTCTAGATCTCTGAGAGCCCTTTGCAGGCTCTCCAAGACTGAAGACATTGACAATTAATGCCCAGCTACTCTCTCATCCGACTTATGTTCTACCTCTCATGCAATTTATCACATCCAGCAACAGATCATTCTCAACTCCTTTCTCTCCAGGCTCCATATCATTCATTTTGAGTCCATTGTACAGAATTCATTGAGGCAGATTTTCTGTGGCCTATGCCCTTCCTGTAGCCAGTCCTTCCTTTCTTTTCCAAGCAAGATAATATTTACCACATGGCTGGATATGTTTACAAGAAAGATTTGAAACAAACGACACTGCTTGTATGAAAACAAGTGACACTCGTCTACAACTATCATGTGATACCAAGATAAGGAGGCACAAATATATACACACAGAACAGGCTTCTTTCAGTTTCTGTCAACCAAATCCACTCACAAGGTTTTGGTTAGCCTGGGGTTATAGTAGAAGACACTTGCCCATGGTGACATGCAGTAAGACCAAACCAGCAGAACTTCCACAATCATTATCCATATCTCATTATCATGTGGCAGCATCACTCCTTCCATGCACATCATACAGTCTGTTCTTTGTATGGAGAGATAGACACAAAGCTTTTGTTGGAAACATGTAGTTGCAAATGTGAACCACTAATTACATTGATAATATGATAAGTCCGATTAATTAGTCTGGTAAAGTAATAGAAAATAAAGAAAGTCTTCCCTGCCCTCTCTCTAACACACAAAGCAATGTTAGGGAAATATTCAAAAAATTTGGTCAGTCACTAGCCTTTGGTTTATGACAAGTAAGACATCTGCCTCACACAGAGACATTTAATTCACAAACACAATAACCCTCACCTCAAAGTATCCTTTATATTCTAACAAAAAAACAACAACTACTATATGCTTTTACCAAACAGCCCTGAATTAAGTGTTAGACAAAGGGAGGAAGTTTTATGATACTTGCAAGAAAATGAAATGAAATAAACTGGTCTTCAGGGTTGATAAAGTACCAGACAAGTATAGAAGCCAATGGTATCAACCACTCTCCCTTTCCCTCAAAATGATTGGCTAAGTGCTTAGTTCAGAAATCATTATTCATATCTGGTTTGTTAAATCTGAAATCTGTTAAATTGGGGGTCTGTTAAATCATGAGTGCGCGTGCACACAAACACATATATAATTATAATGTGCCAAATTAATCCTAAGTAAGGATTATTGTGTGTCATTTGGGATACTAGCAATTAGTATGTAGGTTGTAAATTCTATTTTACATATCTCACCAAATACAAACCAACAAAGAGGACCCTCTCCTATATGATCACTTGACTTGCTAGAAACAGCAGCCAAATCTCTCTCAAATGATATCCTACTGTCTTAACAAAAGAAGGATACTTTAGACAGCATAACCCTCAATATACAAAGTCACAGCTGGGAAGCTTTTAATCAGAGGTTTGCTCAGTTAGGAATGACATCTTACTGAACATGACTGCCCCATACCACCAACAAAATATTTACAAATCAAAATGGAAGCTTCTATGTTACTCATTTAACCTTCCAATATTTGTGGTTATATTTCCCTCAGTTAACTGTTTCCTTTTTTCCTTTTTTTTTTTTTTAATAAATAGAGAATGTTTGCACCCATTTGTTACCAATCTATTTGAAACCACTCATAATTCTATGATACAAACTCCCAGCTTTACCATGATCTCAGTTAAAACTTTCCAACAAAATTTCATATTAATTTATGTTCAAACACCAGCTAAAATAATGACAATGTCATTTTAACAAATTCTTTATTATTGGCAAAATTAATTGAAACAAAGACTGTATTTAAATGGAAATATAACAACAAAGCTCAAACTCTTGGCATGTCCTGGCCTGGTGGACTAGTCCTGTCTTGAAATGTTAATTAAATCATTCAGGTATGACTGTGTGGTAAGAGGTTTGCTTCCTAACCACATGGTTCTGGATTCAGTCCCACTGCATGGCACTCTGGGCAAGGTCTTCCACTCTAGCGTTGGTCTGACCAAAGCCTTGTGAGTGGACTGGGCAGATGAAAAGTGAAAGAAGACTATCATATATGCATGCGTGTGTTTATTCCCCTGTAACTTAGCGGTGCAACAAAAGAAATTAATAGAATAAGTACCAGGCTTTACAAAACAAAGTATTGGGGTTGAGTCATTTGACTAAAAGTTTTCAAGGCGCTGCCCCAGCATGGCTGCAGTCTAATGACTGAAACAAGTAGAAGAGGAAAGACGTGTTACCTAATTCTACTTCAAAGTTCTATTTGTCCAAGAACATGACAACTATCACTACAGCACAGCACTAACTAGATACACTGCTAAATAGACTACCACGACACACCTTCTACCACTGTCAATACCAACACTACTTCATGCCAGCACCAACACCACCAGAGACTACATACAATCACCATCACCACTACAAACACTACATGCTATCATCATCACCTCTGTATACCATCACCAACACTACATACCGCCATCACCACTACCACCCACACATTCCACCATCACTACTACCACCAACAACCACACTACATACCGCCGTCACCACTATCACCAACACCCAGACAACATTCCACCATCACCACTAGCATCCACACTACATACCATCACCACTACTACTAACACCCACACTACATAACATTTCATAAACACTACATACCATCATCAGTACCACCACCACCACCACTACCAACACTACATACCATCATTACTACTACCACCATCACCACTACAATCCAACCCTGTATACCACCATCAGAAAAACCTCACCCCAACCCCCACCATTGACACACACTGCATACCACTCCACTTCCCCACCACCGCCGCCAACCTCATCTGTGTCTCCCGCAGTAGAGCAAAAACTGCTATTTGTTCGAGCATGAATCCACAGCCAGCTGCACCAGGAAAGGTGCACTACGAGAACAAGCTACACTTGCATCTATCACTGCAGTAATTTTGCCGATCAATACATTAGAGGCGGCAGAGGAAGGTAGGACAGTGTGTGTGTGTGTGTGTGTGTGTGCAGAAGTGTGACTCACATATCAACACTTGTTTACTGCAACAGTCTGTCCTATATATTGATTAATGTTCTGTTGCTGACGGAGGTGTAATGGTGGTGATGGTGTACCGCTGGTAGTATGGTGGCATTTATGCAGTGGTGGTGATACACAGCCGGTAGTGTGGTGATGTACTGCCGGCAGTGTAGTGGTATTCATGCAGCGGTTCTGATGGTGGTGGTGTAGTCTGTGACCGTGAGATACAGAAATAGTATGTAGTAGTAGGGCAGTATTTGGCAGAGTGGTAGTTTGATAGTGCGTAGAAATGGTATTGTGTAATGTGTGATGGTGACACGTAACATAGTTCATGTTTGTGAGGGATATATGTAATGCATAGTAGTGGTGTGTAACATGTGGTGGAAACATATAATACATGATGGTATTGTGTAATGTGTCAGGCAGTGTGTAACATTTGGTGGTAGTAACATGTGGTGGCAGTGTGTAAGGCATGATGGTGATATGTAACATGTGGTAGTAGAGTGTAACATGTGGTGGAAAAGAGTAACATGTGGCGATAGTAACATGTGACAGTGTGGTGGAAGTGTGTAAGGCATGGTGGCAGTGTGTAACATGTGGTAGTAGAGTGTAATGCATGGTGGCAATGTGTAATGTGCAGTAGTGGCAATGTATAATGTACACTAGTGGCACACATCAATGTATACAATGGCTGTGTTTAATGCGATGGTGGTTGTGGTGTTGCTGGTAGTAGTGGTGGTGGTGGTGATGGTAATACACCAGTGTAGTAGTCAGAGCTAAACCATGTCAGGTTCATTAGAACACCTCTTTACTGTATCACCATTGTACAATCAATAAACAGAGAGAGAGAGTTGAAGGGATAAGATGTGCGTACATGTGTGTGTGTGTGTGTGTGTGTGTGTGTGTAGATATATAGAAAGAGAGGGTGGTAGTGAGAGAGTGTGTGGGAGACTGAATGAGTGAGTGCCAGTAGAGCAGCGGAGTATGGCAGTGCAGTATTGAGCGATGATTCAGTCACAGTAACCTGCTAGGCTAGAAAGAAGAGAGAGACAGAGAGTGAGAGAGAGGTAATTCTATTGACATTAGTAAGATCAAGCATTGATGATGGTGGTGGTGGTGGTGGTGGTGGTGGTTGTTGTTGTTGTTGCAGGGGTGGCAGCAGCGGCAGTAGCTATGATGGAGATCTCGGATACCGACACTGGTAAGCAATGTATGGCATTGCTTGCTGTATATGTGCGTGTGTGTGTGTGTGTGTGTGTGTGTGTGTGTGTGCGTGTGTGAGAGAGAGAGTGCATATGTGAGGGTGCGTATAAGAGTATGTGTGTTACTGCAACTGTTGGTAATAACTGAGAGGTAGATGGGGGGGGGAGGAAGAGAGAGAGAGAGAAAGAAAAAGAGGAAGAAATAAAGGAAGGAAAGAAAGAAAGAAAAGAAGAGAGAAAGGATGCAACTGTAACACACTTGTAGTACATTTGTTGAAGAACACAGAAGCAAAATTTCTACAGAGATGTGAACATAATAGACAAACTATCTCTATCACCACCACCACCACCATTATTACCACCACCCCACCACTAACCATAGAAACAAGATGTCTTGAAGAAAACACTTGTTTGTCTTAAAACAACAATTACAAAAATAACATCAAGTTCAAAAGTTTTATGTTATTTTATGCTTTTCGTGTTGTTGTTTGTTTTAAAATTTAAATGAAAAACAAGAAGTGAAAAGTAGGGAAAAAAATATACATATATTCATCATCATCACCATAGTAATTGCTAGACATATGTTTGTTTCCATCACCAACTATTTAAAATACCGCCACTATCACACCATCCGCTACATCTGTCATCATCTACCCACCCCTATGCCTAAGAACACTATCATCAATTACTACAACACACACTACCGCCACTGTCACACATCACCACATGTGCTATCACTGCCACACCAAAAATTACACCAATCACCACTGTGGTACCCACTGTGTCACCTACAATCTCCAGCGCTACCCACCAATGCACATGATTTATTCAGCTAAAATCCCCTAAGGCAGTGCTCCAGCATGGTCGCAGTCAAATGACCAAAACAAAAAAAAAGAATACCATCACTATCATCACCACTGTCATGGCCACCGAAAAGATATAAAAAGTCAACGAGAGATCTTCTGCAAGATTACACCACCTGTTAGAAATGGCCCGAGTGCTTGCAAGGCATTTATGATGCTAGACCAGTGGTTCTCAACCAGGTCCATATGACCCTTGGCAGTCCATATAAGATCTTGTTAAAATCTCATGTACAAGAAATTGGCTAAACTTCTACACTACACAAAATATTTTAACAATTCTGACAATCTTCTTTTATACAATTCCTAATAATATTTCATTATAAGAAATAAAAGAGGGTTTTTTCAAAACTTTAAATAGCAATTGGTGGTGGTGGTGGGGGGGGGGGGGCAGTAGAGAAAAATAAGAATCAAAGTGGTCTATGGGTAAAAAAAAAAAATTGTTGAGAATCACTGTGCCAGAGGGCAACAGATCAAGTCAATGTCCCATGTAGACCCATGGCAGGATTTGAACTCAGGAGGCAAAGAACAGAACCAAATACTGCAAGACATTTGGTCTGACATTCTTAAAACTTCCACCAAATCCCTGCTCAGGAGTGGTATTTCTTTTTATTGACCTCCCTCCACCACCACCTCTCTGAAAAGATGAAATGCAAACATAACCATGATGGAATCTGAACTCAGAATGTAGGGAATCAGAACAAACACTGTGAGGTATTCTATCTAACAACTGTGATGACTCTACAAATTTTTTGATCCACTATTATATAATCATCATCACACACTATATCTACCATACCATTGCACTATTATACAACTACTGTGCAAGTAACTCTACTATGTTCACCAGAAGCCAGGAGCTTTTCAAACTTTGCAATGGAATTCCAGTATATAAGAGAAACAGCTCCTCGACATACCATTCAAACCATCATCATAACTGACTCACATGACTACAAACTTATCATGGCTTAGATTCTAATATAGGATTATCTATTTGTTTTTACATCCATTTTTCCATGCCAGCATGCGTAAGATAAACATATTATTGAGGTGTTTGTTTTACAGTTGGATACCCTTCTTGTCTCTAACCCTTCCTTGTTTTTCAAGTAAGGGTAATTTCATACCACATCATTTGAAGGCACAAAGCCAGTGGATGACCGGTTGATAGGGGGAATAACAGCAGCATCACCACCCATAGCTGAGTCTTCTACATGTATAATTTTATAACTCTTATTAGCAAATGAAATATGTGTAATAGTAATAAATAATAACATTTTTTTCCAATCTCCTGTTTTGATATATGCTGAGATAAAAAAATTCTAAATATAAGGGAAACTGAAAAGATCATGCCCTCTCCAAGGAGACAATAAAAAGCATTTATGTGGTAGCAAAATTTTCTCCAAATAACACCCTACTATTTTAAATATGGAATGGGTATGTTAAATAATGTAATAAGTCATATATGGTAATTAATAAGTCAGGATACATGTTCTCATGATTGGTGGGGTGAATAGAGACTGAACAACAACAGCAATAAAGCAATATTGTCAATCGAGGGCAGGGAGGATGAACAAAGGGGAATGATAGGGAGAAAACACCCCTAAAAATTACATGTCTGTTATGTGATCAACTCATTAGAATCCTCATTATCTCCACTCTACTTGCCATTCTTCAGATTCTGATATTAACTAAATATATGGCAAAATCTGGAACTCAAGGAAGCTAGTAACTACTTTGCAACCAAAAATGACAACACTTTCTCTCTTAACAGAAGCCCCTAAGTGTTTTAGATTCTTCACTCCTCATGGGAAATGAATATATCAAAAACATTTCTAGGAAATCTGATATCTAAATATATTTCTTTTGAACTGAAGAAGAGTAAGTGTCTGTCGAGCTTTAGCTCATAAAATACGTGCGTGTTCTATGAAAGGGAGCTCCAACATTTCAAGCAGAACATGAATGGGTTCTTTGAAGTCTAGGATTTTCATTTCTTATTTTAGTTTTGCAATGTCTAACAACAAAGCATAATGAAAAGCAAACAAAGGAGCCCCTACGGGGTCTCTTGACCTGTTAGAATTAGAAGTAGCCAAGCCTTACTCAAATGACATCCTGCTTTTTTTTTTAAAAATGGAAGAACACATTAGATAATGTAGTCCTAGATACATTGTAAGTGGGGGGAAAGAAAAAGAATAGGTTGTTCAGTGTTGGATCACTTGGTAAGTCTGCTCAATCAGGGTTGGCCTGAGGTCAAGCAACAACAAAATACAATGTCAAACATCAAACTTTAAGATTCACAGGTATTAAACTTTTCTCTCTAAATCTATGTTAGTAATACAGTTAATCCAAGAGGAATCAGAAAGCATGAACATATAAGGTAAGCCGGAGAAAAACTACACACACAAAAAAAAAAATGTTTTCAATTAACATTATATTTCTTCAAACAATAAATTAACTTTTTAACACATTAAAAAAATATTTCTTTTGTCTAGAAAGAATTGTTTTTAAAGCCATGTATCCTTCAACCACTCAACTGCAAGGTAAGACAAAAAAAAAAAAAAAAAAAAAAAAAAAGACTCAATCAGGTAAAACTGGAATAAGCAGAGAGTCAGATGTCATGCTGATCTGCATAGCACAATGACACCAGCAAGAACCTAATTTGCATTTTGATGAATAGTTCTGGGTGGTAAATCTAATATACTTCCTGTCTAGTCCACTGCAAAACAATTTCAGAGTAAATGCAGGTTGTGAATAGATTTATTTATTAAGCAATGCTGGTTGAAGTTGCTGGAACATAACATGCACTTGTATGTATATGTGGGTGTGTCTATGTAGTTGTTGTTATTGACTACAGGACAGAGAAACACAGTCAATTTTTTACTATTGAGATGTATTTTGAAAATGTGTGTGCGTGTATATATATATATACATATACATATACATACATACATACATATAAAAGCAAAGTAGCTAGTTGTAAAATCTCAAGAAGAGATGGAAGTAATAACTATACTACATCCATCTATATACATGAGCATTAATACATGAACCAATGAGAGAACATCTGCATGGTCAACGGACTTGCTAGAAATAGCAGCTAAATGTCTCTTAATCCATAAGCTAGTCTTAAACAATGTAGTCCAAGGTAAACAAGACAAATGGGCACTACTTGAATGTGACTAACCATGTCTGTTCAATCATTAATATACATCTGCACCCACTATGTGTACAAGATATATATACATACATACATACATATACACACACACACACACACATAGATACACTATCAGCTAGTTTTACAGCTGCAACAGGCAACAGTACCATTATTGCTGCACCATCTAGGTGCAACTAGCGGAGAGTAGTTGCAGCCTCAGCAGCTATTGCAGTTGGAACAGCTGGCAGTACAGCATAGCAAGTGCTACTATAGTATTAGTCAGAAGTGAAGTATCAGCTGATTGAGACAGAGAAGCTACGAAGTGATTAGAAAATAATGAAAGTACTTACTGAATTACTGGTATTGATATCGGTGCTACCTTTCAGGTATTCCAACACTTCTGACAAATTCCCATCCCGCGCTGCCCGCAAAAAGCTTGAGTTGCCGTCACTCTGCAAGAGAAGAATAAAATATAAGATGAAACAACGTTTGGTTTGAATCACAACAGTAAAAACTTTTATTAATTATAGTGAATGTAGTAATAATAATAATAATAATAATAATAAATTTTGCCATAAGGGCAGCAATTTTGGGGGAGGGAATGAATTGATTACATTAACCCCAGTGTTCAACTGGTATTTATTTTATTGATGCCAAAAGGATGAAAGGCAAAGTTGACCTTGGTGGAATTTGAACTTAACGTAGCAGCAGGCAAATTACTGGTAAGCATTTTGTCTAGTATGCAAATGATTCTGCCAGCTCAATAATAATAATAATAATAATAATAATGGCTTCAAATTTTGAAACAAGGCCAGCAAGCCCAATGGAAGCCCAGAAAGATGAAAGGCAAAGTCTACCTCAGTGAAATTTGAACTCAGAATATAAAGATGGGCAAAATGCTTAGGGGAAGGGGTATGTTGACATCATTGAACCCCAGTGTTCCACTGGTACTTATTGACCCTGAAAGGATGAAAGGCAAATCGACCCTGGTGGAATTTGAACTTAGAATATAAGCAGAAGATTATAATTCTTTGGGAAGATAAGAGTCAAAAGTCATACGGGTCCTGGTTCCCACCTCTAAATCATACCCAGTACTTGACTGATACTAATTTTCATCTTGCCTCCTCCCATGGGATGAAAGGTGAAAATAATCTAGATAGGATTTGAACACAGTAATGCAAGGCAATGAAACTAGATATTGCAAGCAATTTTGCCCAACATTCTGACTATTCTACCATATATTTATTCTTAATTATCCCTACAGGTACCATATGGAAAACAAGGATTTTACATTACAACACAATATGGGATTTAGAAGAGAGAGTACAATATAAAACAAACATTCACCATGTATGTGTTATATATATGTGTATGCATGTGTATATTTAGTAAATATGTATGAACAAGGAAAATAAAAGAGTTCTCAATATGCAACCTTTTCCTTGTAAAATATAATATGTACTCAACTAAGAAATATGAATGATCATTCAATTTAATGTTAAATTTTTGTTTTCATATAGAACATGCATAAAAACAATTATTAATACATACATACACACATATATAGAGTATCTAGTTGTAGAAAATCTGCCTGAACAGATTGTTTGACTCATGAAAGCATGGAAAGGAGATGTTAGGTAAATGATAATTATACACACACACACACACACACACACAAAGCAAGAATTCCTAAAATGTACATGGACACAAATTTGCTAGGGGAGAAATATATTTTGAGGGTGAGGATTATGGTTGAGATACTTATTAACATTGATACAGAATGGATGAAAGGCAAAGTAGACCTCAGCAAGATTTGAACTCACAACATAAGGGGATCTGACTAACTCACTGCAAAATGTTGTTTAACATGACTGAGTCAGTCACCCAGAAGATCAAAATTAATCACATGAAATGAGTAATTGGCATTGCAGAACTTACAGTTGGTATACATACATACGTACATACATTATCCAATATTTTCCACTAGGATTGTTACAATACCTGGTCATCCTCAGATGCAGTCAAACTGTACTTGAAGACCCATTGATCTTATTTTGTATTGAGTACTACATATGAAAGTAATCAACACACACACACACACACACACACACACACACACACACACACACACACACACATATATGGAGAAAGACAGAGAGCTTATTAATATATCTAATATAACTTAGATTTTGGACACATTTGAATCTCATACTGTCACTCTATATATTTATATATCAGAGCTTGAAACTCCTGTAGCATCCATAAATAAATGATGATGATGAAGGTGTGTGCGTGCACATACATACATACATACATACATACATGATTGACCGTTGACTGAACACTATTCAATTTTTTTTTCTCCGTGTTTTTCTCCTTGTCTCCGTATTCTTTCTGTTGAAGAGCGTAGCTCGAAACGTCAAAGACTTTCCGTATTCCCGAGCGTCATACTAATATATACTTTTGTTATTTACACCACCTGTCCTCGTCTGTTGTTATTTTTTGTATATTCTCCCATATATATATATATATATATATATACATACGGATACAGGCGTTGTCTGTGTACTTAAGACCACTTTGCATTCACAAGATTCTACCATAGTTGTAGGTGGACAGATAGACTAACATCTTGCAAATGGAATATGACAGATGGGGACTGAGCAGAAGCCAATTATATACATGTACATACACACACACACACACACACCTTGTGTCAAAAGAGATAACTCAACTATTCCATAAATATAGATCGATAAAATAGATATATACAGCGGTTGATACAACTGACTAAAACCCTTGAAAGTGGAGCTAGTGGTGCTCCAGCACGACCATAGTTGATGGACTGAAGTGCACATACATATACGCATACATATATGTGGCTAAAATCTATTTTGGTTAATCGCATTGCTGGAAATATTAAAAAAAAAAAAAAGGCATGATGATTCAACCAATTATAAATTATATGAGTGTGTGTGCGAGTGTATGTGTGTATGTATGTGAGTGTGTGTGTGTGTGTGTGTGTGTATATATATATATATATATAGATAGATAGATGTATGTATGTATGTATGTATGTATGTATGTATGTATGTATGTATGTATGTATGTATGTATGTATGTATGTATGTATGTATATATATATATATATGATGAAATCCTGAAGCAATGAAATTATTTCAATGAAGAGAAATCAAACTGAAATATAGTAAGTTAAATGAAAACCCAAGCCGTCTTCATTATAAGCCACCCTCGCTAATACCATCTTCACCCAAGGAGTTACTCCAGGTAGAAAAGCAGAGAAAATGATGGTTAAGTTACCACAAATTTCAACATGTTGCAGGTGTTGCTGCTAGCATTGCCGGTCCATTAGCCATCATCTGACAGGAAGCCCCTTCATTACTACAAGGAAGAGGAGACCCAATAATTCCATCGCCACATCTGACTCCTTGCTGTCACACCTACTGCAGCAGTTCTGGTTGACTGATACAACAGGCAGGCAGTCAGGATAGTGGATTTGATTGGGGGGGGGGGAGACAGAGGGTGGTGGTGGTGAGGATGATGATGAATGGTTGCAAGTGACTTCACAGTGACTGACAAAATGAAACTGGTATGTCATTGATTTGCTTGTCAATATCAACAGAGGATGAAAGAAGGGTTCCTTCAGTAGTTCTGTTCTGTCAATTGAAGAGGGTGGAAGGGAGAGAGAGAGAGAGAAAGAGAAAAGAAAAAGAGAATTAGAGAGAGGGGGAGGATTGGTTCAGTGAATGAACCTAACTACCCTTCTCACATATGTACCCCTCCCCACCGTCATTCCTACCATATGGAGAGGGTGGTAGTTGTCATAGAGAAGGGGGAAGTGGAAAGGAAGTTTTGTGGGGAAATGTCAACATCAGTAGCATCCATGGTATGTTTAAATGAAAGTAATGTATGCATTGAAGAGTAAGGTGGGTGGGAAGGCATAGGAGGAGAAGGAGAGAGGAAAAGTGAGGGGAGAGAGAGAGAGAGAGAGAGAGAGAGAGAAGAAAAGACTAATAAAGTTAGGGTACAATAATGGATGGGGATGAGAGATATCTGGGAGAAATCTCTAAGTAAAGGGAGAAAGGGTTCCTTTTTATTATTGCTCAAGTGTAGTTAAAGAGCTTTTTTTTTTGTTTGTTTAAGCCATGATCATTCCGTTGTTTTTGCTGACATTGTACATACTGGTTTACATTGTCTAATGTGTTCTGTCTTTAAGACAGTAATATGATTTGAAGGAGATTTGACTACTGTTTCTAGCAGGTTCAGCAATTATGTTAAACCTATAAAGGGTAAAGACACACTTTGGTCACAAATCACGATGGGATTGCACCTAGAAAGTTCCCCTCTGACACATAAGTCCGAGCAAGCTTGTTTGTGGAAAACTAGTAATCGCCCATGCATACCAGCCTCTCCTCTCCATGCCACTGATGTTATCCGAGGGAATAGTAAAGGCCGTTACAGCTTGGCACCAGTGACGTTGCAACCCATTTCTACAGCTGAGTGAACTGGAGCAACATTAAATAAAGTGCCTCATTGAAGAACACAACACAAGCCCGGTCCGGGAATTGAACTCACTACCTCATGATTGTGAGTCTGACATTCTAGCCACTGAGCCAGGGTGTCTTTATTCTATGCTTAATTTCATTTTTTTTTTCTTAGTAGGTTGGCATGCCCAGCTGTATAACACACAGTGGCAGAGGTCTTCTGTTAGACATGTTCAGCTGTTTGGCACAGTTGAATTCTCCGATACACAATTGTGCAGGGGAAGGGATTTTTTTTTTGTGATGCATACCCAACTGTTGAAATCTTGGCAGGATTTTTTGTCCTGCTCAGCTCATGGCAACACAGTGATTAACTATTCAGTTTAAATTTCATTGACCAGAACTTTTGCCAATATACTTGGAGAAGACAGAATGAACATCACAACTTCTCACTCACTCTTTCACTCAAATTCTGGTACTGGACAACCACTCTTTGACTCTCAGTTAATCATCTTTTATTATCTTGGTCCTGCAATATCAGAATTGTAGCCTCCACTTCACCTTCTGTGAACTCCCACATAGTTACATGTTCTCATGGCATGTTTGGTAACAAACATTGCTATGTTGACATTGCATATGTCTGGAAAGGATCCAAACTTTCCCTTGACACTGTACATTAACAACAGAACTTGTTCAACAGTAGATGCTGGTGATATTGCTCAGTCTTGACCTAAAAATCTTATGATCAAAAGCATTCACTCTGTGACCATCTCAGCCTTTATTTATACAATATAACATTAACTAATGTACCCTTCTTATTTTTTCTTCTTTTTCTAAGATAGTAGGATGTCATCAGGTTGTTATTTCTAGCAGGACAAACAGCTACGTAGAGACTTGCTCATTAGCTTGAATCCAGCAGATGTAAGCCTGGTCGATTCAGAGCATTCCCTCATCATTTCTTACTGATAACAAAAAGAGTTTTATCCATCAGAAGCTGTTTGGAACACAATAAAACAAATGTTTGGCTACAGAAATTTCACATTTCATGCTGATGAGGGGAAGAGATTTCTCAAGAAATTAAAAGGTGTACATTTATGCTTCAGAGGAGACGCTTTGCAATATTTGTTCTGACTGTGTTTTGAGCATTTAAACTGGTCACATCTGGTCGAAATATTCCAGCCTCTCACACTGATCTTATGATGTCAGCTAAAAATAAACAATCACACCATTGAAATCCCAAAGTTACCAGGTAATGTCCGATTAATTCAAAACTATGTGATTAAATAAACATTACATTTGACTGAATAATCTAAATGCTAAAAGGTTAAATCCATCCATGACATACCTGGATGATAGACTAAATCCATCACCCCTGTTTAATATCACCACCTGCTCCTTGGGTGCCTTTAGTGGTGTTCACTTTGCTAGCCATGGCTATGGTTTGGGGATACCTTTTGCCATCCTATAAGTCTGAGAGGCCCTCTAAAGGGTTATGAGTAATGCCTTACCCACTTAATTAAAAGATTAAAAAAAACAGTAAAAAAATAAAAATAAATTACGGAAATGTACTTGCATAGCAAGTGACCTGATCTGAGATCGTGTGCTGGAACGAAAACAATTGCAGCAAAGAAGGTGTTTATAAGCCATTTAAAATAACACACAAAAGCCGTCAGATTCATTTCAACATTTAAATTTAATTTGTCAAAATATTTTCGTCGTTTTGAGACCACGACCTGTTCACTGACAAATTAAATTTAAATGTTGAAATGAATCTGACGGCTTTTGCGTGTTATTTTAAATGGCTTATAAACACCTTCCACGCTGCAATAAAAATTTAAAAAATTATATATTATTGCTTCTAATTAAGTAATTAATTCACAAGAAGAAGCAGATTTGTATGGCAAATGTGTTTAGAGAGATACATGAGAAGTATACAGAGCCATCACATTAAGTGTGATGGCTATGTTCTGAATTAGAATTCCATTTGCTGTTAAATCTCAAGCTTCCATCTCTCTTCATCAAAATACAAGCAAACCAATATTCTTGAAACATTAGAGTTGTGATAATTAACAGCTGATGATGGTAGGTTATTATATATCATCATCATCACCATCCTCATAATTTTAATGTCTACTTGTCCTGGGTTGAAACAGTTTATCAAAGCAGATCTTCTAGAGTTGAATACCCCTCCTATTACAAACCTTTACCGGTTTTCCAAACATATTTCCCAATGACCAGACATGTTTTTGTGGAATATTGGAAATGAGTGACACTGCTTGCACGACAGTGACACTTATTTACAACTATCATGCAATGTCAAGACAAGGAGACACAAATATACATATTCATACATATACACATGACAGGCTTCATTCAGTTTCCATCTGCCAAATCCATAAGGTTTTTGGTTGACCCAAGGTTAGAGTATAAGACACTTACCCAAGGGACTGAACATGAAACCATGTAGCTGGTGTGAAAACTTCTTAATCACACAACCACACCTGTCCTATATAGTGTATGTATGTATGTATATATGTGTGTGTGTGTGTGTAAAGAAAGAGAGAGGAGGGAGGATAGAGAAAATACTGTCAACTATCTGGTAATATTATCATCAGCTCCATCAAACCACTAAAGACTAGGTCTTTGGATTTATTTGAGCCAAATTCCTGGCACCAATACCTTAACCCTTCTTTAGTCGTAATTAGCTCCGAGGTATGTTAATACACACACGAGACCCCTAGCTAATTGATTTTTGCTAGGAGTTATTTTTCAGTATGTGATCCAAAAAGAATCTTAATCTAAGGAGGTATAGCTTTTCAGTAATGCTAATACTAATAATGAAAGAAAAAAAAAAGCTAGCCCCTAACCCCAAACCAAGATCTATACCATGGTCTATTTAGCACTGACAAAAGCACAAAAGTTTCTGCCAGTGGTTTGCCTGCCGAAATGAAGAAAAAGTTACTGCCACAAAGAGATTATATACATTGTCCTGGCTCACACCAAATTGTTCAGTTAGAAACACAGCGCAACCAGCAGCCAGGTGTACCTGAATACTGTACTTGGTGTAACCAGGACTGCCCCCACCCACCCACCCACCACACCATACACATTCTCCATCAGAAAGTTTTCAATTAAGCCACTGAACAAACATGATGAGATTGAGTGTAAGGATAGCAACAATAATATTTCAGATACAGATTAGACACACACACACACATACACGCACACACACAGATATACACACTGTTCACAGAAAATAGTTTCCTGTCAGGGTAAGAGGGACTGGCGTTTAATCAAGAATGTCTTTTATTGCAAATTAATACTATCTACAGTTTAACGTGTAACAAATCTGGTATGTGTGTGTGTGTGTGTGTGTGAGTATACACACCTGTCCAATAGTGTATACAAGCACTCGCTTCTACATATATCCACACTGAAACACATACAGACGCACACATGTATAGGCAAAAGATTTAATAGATCTCCCTCTGACAACAGGACTAAATGGTGGTGGTGGTGGTGACAGTAGATGGCATGAATGACTGGAGGTCATAATAGTTGAGGTGGTTGTGGCAGTCATAGTAGTGGTGGTCATAGTCATGAAAGGTCATAGTAATGGTAGTATTATTTGTAGAGGTCACACGAAGGGCTTTTGTAGAAGTCGTAATAGTAGCAGTAGTAGTTGTAGTAGTGAAGGTCACATTAGTAGAGATGTATACAAAATATAATACCAAGCAGATTAACAACTTTGACTGCTAAAGTTTTTGTATTGCAACAAACTGTAGCAACACCTTGTTATTGACTATCAGCAATAGCAACAGCAACAAACATTTGCAACAAACTGCTGCATCATTTGGTTGCTACAATATCATCACCGTCAGCAACAGCAACAATTACACTTATAGTATTAGCAAAAACTGCAGCACCATCCTGTTGCTAACTTGCTATGATATCACTTCACTTCACCATCATCATCAGCAACAATATCAGTGGCAATAGTAACATTGATTTCAAATTCTGGCACAGGGCCAGCAATTTTGTGGGACGGGGGGGGGGGGTAAGTTGATTACATTGACCCCAGTGTTTAACTGGTATTTATTTTATTGATCCTGAAAGGATGAAAAGGCAAAGTTGACCTTGACAGAATTTGAACTGAGAACATGAAGATGGATGAAATGCCTCTAAGCGTTTCGCCTGGTGTGCTAACGATTCTGCCAGCTTGCCCTCTTAGTGACATTTGTGATATTAGCAATAAATACAACACCACCTTGTTGCTAACAAACTACTTCCAACAACAACAACAACAACAGCAACAACAACAGTAACACCACCTTGTTGCTAACAACCCTAGGTAACCCACCTCTCTATAACATCTAGCCTCCGCAAACCCCCAGCAATCAGCAGCAGCACTCTACTCTAACTCCCATTGCCTACCTTATATGTGTTGGCCCTAACGAACTCCTAATTAGGGGAAAAGGCAGAGAGGGGACTAGAGTGGTAGGATAATAGATTAAATCTGGAATAGCACACAAAGAGGGGAGGAGGATGGTTGGCATGTGCCGAAGAAAGAGAGGAAAAGGAATATGAAGAGAATATGGGTCTACAGATGGGTAAAAGTGTTGGTGATGTTTGTGATGGTGGAGGTGGCACTGGTGAAAATGATGGTGGTGGTGGTGGTGGTGCAACTGCTGAAAGTAACATGCAACTGCTGGAATGTCTACTAGAGGAACTGTACAGCAGAGACCTTTCAGATGCCTGTATCGCACAGCATGGCTCAGTACCCACATGCACACACAGACTGCACACACAAGACTGCATCACATGCACAGAGCATAAGATTGCAACACACACACACACACACACAAGGTACAGAGAGCTGAGTCAGAATATTCAGCCATTAGCGAAAGAAAGTTGGGGAGTGGCAGTACGAGTTGGTATATGAATGGATTATAATGGAAGGAGGAATAGGGAGGATAGAGGTGTAGGAAGAGTGGGATAGCAAAGGATCAGAGAAGTGGAAGGGTGAGCAGTGGGGATAGTAGGAGGGTGTTGATGACGGTGGGACACACATCCATTAGGTTATAAACATGGTTGGAGCAGTGTGATAGTGCCAGAGATAGCAATATGGTGCATGCATGCATGCGTGTGTGCATGCATTTTTGCACAGAGCTGGATAGACAGATAATGAGATATAATACACTTCATATGCATAAGTTTGTGCACACACACAACATGTGTGTGTGTGTGTGTGTGTGTGTGTGTGTGTGTGTGTGTGTGTGTGTGTGTGTGTGTGTGTGTGTGTGTAAAATATATATATATAAAGATATATATAAAATTTTGCATGTGTGTGAATGTGAATACACACACACACACACACACACACACACATATATATATATATATATATATGAGAGAGGAAGGGAGAAAGGAGAGGTAGACAGGTAGGTATGTTGAAACAAAAGTGCTAATCTGGTGAGGGATGGGGCTTCAATTCCTTGTGAGTTAAGAACAGAAAGGATAGGCAGACAGACAGACAGACAATGATATTAAAGGAAGGAAGAGCAGAACATTGACAAACAACAAAGACAGGATCTATTTGAAAGGAGGGCAATAACAACAATCTGCCCTAATCCCCCTCCCCTCCAAATGGCCTAGAAATACCGATGCAATGAATAGTTTACTACAAGAATTCCTGTTTTTAATGAGAATGGGGAAGGAAAAAGGACCAATGGTGTGTTGTTGATGTTAACTTGCCTGAGGTTAGTCCTGATTAAAGACACTCCAGCCATGACCATCTCTTCCAGAGTGACATTTTTCCAATATGCAACTCTGTGTTTTTTTTTTTTTTTTTTTCAAGACAAAAAGGGTGACATTTGAGGGTGATTTGGTGGTTGTTTCTAGTCAGTTGATTAGCAACCACATACAGGCTCTATGAAAGTAGATTGTCACCAGCTGACGGGATGGAGGGACAGTAAAAGAGGACAACCCATGAACAAATACAAGTGGTGGTCATAATGATGAAAATAATCTTTTATCTTTTACTTGTTTCAGTCCCCAGACTGCAGCCATGTTGGGACACTACCTTGAAGAATTTTTAATTGAAAGAATTGACCGCAGTACATTTTTTCTTTGTTTTTAAGCCTGGTACTTATTCTATCAATATCTTTTGCTGAACTACCAAGTTATGGGGAAGTAAATACACTAACACACACAGAAGTGTGTGTGTGTGTGTGTGTGTGTGTGTGTATACATACATATATACTCACACACATGATGGGCTTCTTTCAGCTTCTATCTACCAAATCCACTCATAAGGCTTTGGTCGACCTTGCCCAAGGTTCCATTCAGTGGAACAAGAGCCTGGAACCTTTTGGTTGGGAAGCAAGCTTCTTACCACACAGCCACGCATGTACCTATAATGTTGGGGACTGCAATAACAGGGACAACATTGGTAATAATGACCAATGATTGTGATGACAATAAGCAGGATTGGGACAGCAGAGTAAAGACTACTGCAAAGATGATGATGATTGTTGCAGCTGATGGACTAGGCCAACCTCAACTGAGCAGACCTATGCTATGATGGTGGGCACTGACTACACATGTGTCAGTACACATGTATTGAAGTCATGTTCAAAATATGCTGTTGTGTGTGTGTTTGCCTGTGTTGCAGTCCTGTACAAGGTGTGTGTGTGTGTGTGTGCACATGTGATAGTCTTGTACAATGCATATGTTATATATAGAACTACATCTAATATGACCTTTCCTTTTTTTAAGATGGCAACCTGTTATATGAGGGAGACTTAGCTACTATTTCTAGCAGATCTAATGACTACCTAGAGGTTCTCTCACTTTGACGATGATGATATGAAGACCAGTAATGATGATGGCGTTGGTGCTAATGGTAACTGGAATGGTTAACCAACAGGAAATTACTAGCAAATTAGCAGTAAGTGTGTAAAGGTTGGTGTGGGTGAATGGGAGAGTGAGTGAGAGAGAATCTAGATGGCATTTTCCAATAAGAAAACATTTTATTTTCACTTCCATATCAATCTCTGCCCAGATGTCACATCAGCTATTACTTTACACTTATGCACACATACATAAAACACATACTATCTCCACTTATGCTAACTGATTTTCCTGTCAGCTGGACTAGAATGAATTTTTGTGCACAACTAAGCTTGGCTAGAACTTTCCACAGAGCCTTATGGTTTATGGAACCAAATACCTTGGTGTGTTCAAAAATGTTATGTGTAAAGATTCTCCTGTTGCTGGCAAGCACAGCTTATATCAATTAAGCCTCTGGAAAGTTGAAAATCAGACTAAGATTTGAATGGGTCTCCAATAGCAAGTGGAGATGGTTAAGTTAGAATTTTCCAAACAGTTGACAAAAGAGAAATTCTTCAGGAATTACCATCATCTGATTTGTCTACCTTCTTGAAGATGGTAATGATGGCTGCATCTCTGAAGTCAATGGTTATCTCTGTTCACATCCAGATTAGCAGAAACAGAAACAAAGCCATTCTGTTAGTGCTTCATTCTGAAGTTAATGTATGTTAGCCAGAATCCCATCAGACCCAGGTGGGTGCTTTATTATTTTTTTTTAAGAAACAGATTGTTGCTTTGGCTTCTGCAGTGTCATGTGTTACAGATACTTCATCATTGGTCAGTGTTTGATATTGTCAGAGATCTGAGATCTTTCACTGGCTGCACAGTCACAACTAAACCAGTCTTCAAAATGTTCTTTCCACAGATTGTTGATAGCAGCAGCTTCTTCATTAGTTTTGTCCAGTCTTTAGATCTGAAGGGTGTTGGACATATACTAGGATCAGAGATTGCTTCAGTTACGTTGAAATAACCTCTCATGCCATGCATGTCAGCCAGTTTCTGGAATTCAGATACTTTGGCCTTCCACCAATTGTTCTGCACTCCATATGTTTGTTTCTGGACTGCAGCCTTTGTCTGCTGGCAAACTTTCCCTTTGTGCTTATTATTCTTGTAATTTTCGAAGGCAAGAAAAACTGCTCTTTTTTTCTGTTGATAAGCTGCTTGACTTAGGTGTTGTTCTAATCAAACCAGTCTTCATGTTTTCCTGCTGTGAAGCCCAAGGACTCCTGACAAACTACAGAGATGCTTGCCATTACAGTGCACCATATGTTTTTAATGATGCTGAAATTTCCAGGCTGTTGGATGACAGTTTATCCTCTAAGTACACAGTCTTTGCCAGGTTTGAAAAAGATTCAGAGTTGATTTTTTCAACTGGTATTGTTTCTGCTGTGAACATCACGTTGGAAAGAACTGAATTACTATATTAAATTGTTAAATGGTGGTCTGTCCAGCAATCATTAACCCGTCATAATGTGTGTTAGATGTACATCCATACAATAATAGTCAGTCATATGCCAGTGCTTTGACTACAGTCTAAGAGTAAAATTCCTCTTTAACTTACCTATCTACATTATGTGAATGTATACACACTGATGACTGTCACATATTTTTAGACCCAGTAAGCTTTAAGCAGAAAATCATCAATCTTTCACTGATGTCAGTTGTTATTTCTATTAACAAGATCACTGTGAGCTGCAAAGCTTACGCCATGCGCTGCTCTTCTGTTGGCTTTCCATTCTAAAGAAAGGTATATTTATCACCATACCTTGTTTTGCTAAGGGACATATGGTCAATTCTCTAGAGATGAGTGCTTTCTAGTACTCTCACCCACCTCATCATATTTACCCACCCTTTCTCTGTCCCTTTTTGAATAAGTCAGATAGAAAAAATGATTACATTTTAACACTTTGTACAAGATATGAATGGACAATAGAAATGGCACTAACATTTATATCCAATGGACAACAGCTTGAAACAAATCCTACAACATAACCCAAGAAACCACTAAACCTCACAACATCTTCTGAACATAATAATAATAATAATAATAATAATAATAATAATAATAATCCTTTCTACTAAAGGCACAAGGCCTGAAATTTTGGGGGATGGGAGTAGTTGATTACATCAGCCAAGAGTTTTGGCGGTACTTAATTTATTGACCCCGAAAGAATGAAAGGCAAAGCCTACCTTGGCAGAATTAGAACTCAGAACATAATGATGGATGAAATGCTGCTAAGCATTTTGCCCGGTGTGCTAACAATTCTGCCAGCTTGCCACTTTAACAATAATAATTTCTTTTATTAGCCACAGGGGCATAGATGACGGGGACACAATACACAAATAAGCAGAGCAAATTTTCCATTTCCTCTTCAGAATTTTTTCTTCTCTCACCCTCTCTTTGTCTTACTTCTTTTTTCTATTCTCATGATCTTTCTTGTTTTCCTTATCCTGCTCTTTCTCTTTCTTTACCCTCTCTCACTCCTCCTCTGCTTTTCTGGGGGTAAATCTCATAAAAAATATGGTTACATTTTTACATTCCCTAGGAGATACTAATCTGTGGGCCAGGAGCCAAAAGAAATAAGAAAAAACAAAAAGAAAAAAAAAACTTATCCCAGAAGATTACGGGTTATATTTCGTGCATTAGAGCTTTGCAAGAGGAGTGGGGGGAAAATATGAAAAATAAAACAAAACAAAAAGACAAAAAAAAAGGATATATCGAAGTACTGAGAGAGATTTATTTTGGGAAATGAATTTTGAGGAAAAAGGGTATTACAAGCTATAGGATCCCCATATGATGTGAAGTTGTAACACTGGCTGATGTAATAATCACTATTAACAAAGTAGACAGATACACTCAACTTCATGTACACACTACCACCATCCTCAGTGGTTCCAGAAGAGACAGAGCACGGTTTTTTTCCAGCAAAGCATTCTCCACCAACCCAATTTAGCAAAGATTCTACAAGAAGTCAAAAGCAGGCTGCTAGGTTGTAGAAAATTATATATATATATATACAGACACTCACACACACAAAAATATATATATATATATATATATATATATATATATATATATATATATATATATATATATATATATATAGAATAGGAACATAATATGAGATTCTTGAAGCTTTTAATGATGTCATTAAATGCACTGTACACACACACACACACACACACACACACACAGGTAGAGAGAGAGAGGGAAGAGGAGAGAAAGATAGAAATAACTTTGGATACTGTTTTCTGTATTCACATACACCATTTTCTCTCCTTCTAGTCACATTTAACAACGGCATGGGGAACACATAAAAAGCTGGTATGGTTATATTAGGTTTAATCGACTTTCAGATCTCAGTGCATCTGTTCAAATATACTGCATATATTTCATTGTATTTCTTAGCAGAGCACTTAATTCTACATTACCACCATTCACCTAGATAGTTCCAGGTTTTTTTAGGTATTGGTATAGCAGGGAAAGACTAAAAAGAAACTGATTCAACACACCAATGTATACATGTGGTTGCAGAAGGTCAGGCAATTGTATCTATATAATGTTTTTTTCATAGTCCTTACATGTCTCATGTTTGTTTGTGTGTGTGTATGTGTGTGTGTATGTGTGTGTGTGTGTGTGTGTGTGTGTGTGTGTGTGTGTGTGGTGATATATAGAACATGCTTTTTATAACAAAATCAGTAAATTTCTAGTTGCTGCAGAACCTGTAGTCTCAATGACTCATCTACCCTGGGACAGTAAGTACAGATTTGAGCATGGGAAATAAAATCTGTGGTGATGTGTAATTGTTCTAATTCTCATAGCTCAACAATGCACCAAAACCATAACAACAACAACAACAACAACAACAACACCAGCTAAAGAATGGAAACTCTACATTATTATTTGACCTGCTTGAAATAGCAACCAAGTCTCCATTAAATCACACCCTACCAACTTTAAAAAAAGAAATGGTAAAGCAGATATGTGGTTGATCAACCTGCTAGAAATAGCAGCCAAATCTCTCTCAAATCACATCCAGAAGTCTTTAAAAAAATAGGAAGACTATATTGAATGATGTAATTCTAAATACATTGTCTGAACGAAAGGTATGAAATAAAGCAACAATGAAAGAAGGGTATGTTAGACAATGCAGTCCTAGATACAATAGGTCTAGAAAAAAGGAAGTAAGGAATCATCACTTTCAACCATAAGTATACAAAACAGTACCCAACATCCATTCCTAATACCATGTAAACGAACCAATGAGGATAGTCCTAGATAAATGCCTGACCCTGTTAGTAGGAACAAAAAAATAATGTTTAACCCTAGCAGGATTTGAACTCAGATGAATTATTTTAGTAAGGAAGTTATTTTAACCTTTTGGATACCAATCTGCCTGAAATTGTCCCTGTTTTATGATACAAACTTCCCGTTTTAAAATGGTCGTAATTAAAACCTTCCAGTAATATTTCACGTTAATTTTATGTTGCAAATACCAGCTTAAAAAAAAAATATTTAAATAAATTCTTCATTATTTTCAAAACAAACAAACAAAAAGCCATGTATTTCAAGAGAAATGTGGTAAGAAGAGGGTTAAACTGTCATGATGGGATTTAAAATGTAAGGGTAGTCAGATGCAAATGTAGTATGGAAAGTAGACACTCCCTTTTAAACCTTTTTAAACCCTTTTAAACTCTCAATTGATGCCTTATTAATGTGCCAGGCATAGATTTAAAAGGGAATAGGTTAAAGACATTATGTGATTAGGGATAATGAAGTTAAAAAAAAGTCATGTATTCAACTAGCCAGGTCTTTCGGCTATTCTTATATTCCTATTTTCACACTGAATATAGTACAATGCCAAAAATTTATAGTGCAGTAGTATATTCATAGAATATACATAGCTAATAAGCACTTATTTTATCAAGCCTTAGAAGATGAAAGTGTAGAAGACAAACTCAGCAGGATTTGATCTCAGAATAAAGATAAACTAATGCTGAAAGGTATTTAGGCCAATGCCTTAGTTCTTTCTATACTTCACTGTCCCACACCCTTTCATTTTTGTTGTTTCACTATTTTACATCCATTCCCCTAAATTTGCATGAGTGAGTTGATTTGTTGAATCAATTGTTTTTACAGCTGATAGCCTTTCCCACCAACAGTTGCTCAACTGTGAAGTAAAGTGGGAAGCTCCATTTTATTCTCAGTTAAGCAAACTGAAGACAGACAATTCATGCTTCACAGACATTGTTTCATATACTTTCTAATATTGTTTATAACTTTTGATTCAAGGTTACAAATTTAAGTGAGGAATGTAGTTGGTTTAGTGGGGCCAGTACTTAAGTGCTACTTATTTTAATCCATTTGGGATGTGGCTAAATACCACCAAGCATTTTATCTACAACTTTACTGATTCTACCACCAATCAACTTTTTATCTTCTAATATTGACAATATTAACAAGGAGTCTTGAACTGTAAAAGTAAAACAAAACACAGCATTATTTCATAAAATACTTTTAGAACTTCTGAATGTTCTGTTATTCACAGAGATAAACAAATTTACCCTACAATCCACATCAAATACAGAACTAGAGCTGAGGATTACCTACAACCTGTACTATGCCATAATCCACAGGTTTAATCTCTATTCCAAAGTAGTGATAATGAACACAACAGACCAGGTTGCCAAATATAATCAAAGCAAAGACAGATGTAACCATCTTAAAGCTAGGCAGGCGCGTGCACACACACACACATGGCAATTGGATGGGGAGGGGGCTGCCTAATCAACTAGCGATTTTGAAAGTGAACGAGGCAAGTTTATTCTGGCTGGGACCATACTGAGGTAATATAGTTTCAATTATTCAGATGTGCTGCCAAAACTATCTGAAAACACCATCTTTGTTTCTAAACATTTGCCAACTGATTGAATTGAGCATCACATCAAACCCACAGCCCTCTGGACATGGGACGCTAAGATTGTGTCTCATAAGCTTTGGAAGCTTTTAAGTGGTAGTGTTTAACACTGGCTTCATAATGTTGAGAGAGAGAGAGAGAGAGAGAGAGAGAGAGAGAGAGAGAGAGAGAGAGAGAGAAAGAGAGAGAAAAAGAGAGAGAGATCTTTTCTCAATAGAATAATGGACTGAGATTATGTAGAATAAAACTGTTCCATCTAAAGACATACACAAAAAAAAAAAAACTACAGCAGATTCAATTTTCAAGATAACCAATGGACACAGTCTAATGCCTAACACATTCAGCCAGGCAACTTTTACAGAGACATAGTGATGCACACACCTGTTTGTTAATTTCTGTTGTTTTAGTATTTAATGGGACATGAAAAGTCCTGAATATGAAGCTAGCCTAACATTAGTTATCATTCATAAACAGAAAAATGGATTTCAAATTTCTAGTTAAGTAAACCGGTGAGTAAATAACCTTGCCTAAGGGTTAAATCTCTTCGGCTGATGTACTTCTGTCTAGAGCCTGATACCAATGTGAGCAACTTCAACTATGTCTAGTAACAGAATTAGATATCTGCCAACAATGTCAAGTAAAACAAGAAAGTTATAAAAATAAAGGAGGCCTAATTCGTTTAATCCCACTATTCTAGTCTATATTATTGTTGAATCAGAGCCAAACATGCTACAAAATAGCAGCAACAACAACCACAGAACAACAACAATAAACAAAAGAGAATGTGAAGTAATTGATATTAAAATATCTAGAGATATTAGATTAATGAACAATTTGGAGAACTATCAGGATTTCAAGTGAGAAATTTCAAATATCTAGTCAATCACTAAAGAAGCTATGGTACTAATAATAAGAACTCAAGTTAAGATCATAGAATAGACTAGAAAAATAATTAGCAAGACTAAAGGCTGTTGTAATTGTACTTCACTTTAACGATGCAGCTTTCAATGGACAAGTTCAATTGCATATTGAAACTGGAGGTTGTATTATGCAATGTATTGTAATTAGCAAGTTCTCTCCCATACTTAAACTGGATATTGAGTTGAAATGTCATTCAATGAAGAAAGCCTATGATTACTTCTTACAGCAGTTTATTCACCGAATCAAATGTTGATAAACATGTCCTGAAATATTCAGTGGTTCCTTTCAATCAACATCTGCATCTTCTGAAGTGAAACACTGGTTAAGTATGCTACTTGAAAAATTTCTTGTCAATAACATTCCAGATTTGAACAGACTACTCACTCTCATAAACTTCCTACCTCATGAAAAGATTTGAATTTATTGCGACAATTATGAGGCTGCAATAAAATTTTCTACATAATATTCGCATTAAACCAGCAAGGGAGGTTTTTGCAAGATATCAACTTCTAACTTGCAGGCAACAGCCAACAGAATTCCTGGATCAATTTCATCAAGCCAGAAAATTCCTGGCTAAAGAATGCAACTTTGGAGTTGTGTTGTCTGAATAGTATATGTAAAAAAAAAAAATCAAAAAGAATCACAGTAATGGATATTTTGATTTTTGAAATAATGTTGATAGTATAAGGCTCAGGCTATCTGGAAATGAAACACTGGATTTGGAAACAACAATATCATAAACCAGAGATTTGATTTAACTTAAAAGAATTATAATGTTTAAAATTCTATTTTCACAAATACTGCTTTTATTACAAAATTGAAACAGAACAGGTAACTATTATTTTAACAGCTACTTCTCAGAAGAATGGAGCATGGAAATACAGACATGGCCACAGAAAATGTCCAGTAAGAGATGTTTTATGCTAGAAGTAGAAGAAAAAAAGACCATTTTTCTTGGTTGTGCAAATCAGTAATAAACCAATTACCAACAAAGCATTAATCACTTCAAACTTAAGTATTTCAACTTTACTAGAACATCCTTTGTCTCATTTGCATTCATTACAGTTGTGATTAATAAACATTTGAGGTAAGATTTAGTTGACAGCAGAACTGATAATTTTATACAAATTAAGCAGAGTTGTTTAGTTATTAAACTATTCAGAGACAATGTGGACCTTTGGTGATATGCCGTGCTTGAGAAGATCCATCAAGCCAAGTGAGACCGTAGTCATAGCCGATGCTGGTGTCATGTAACAGGCACCTGTGTTGGTGGCACATAAGAAACACCCTTTGGATGTTGGGCCTCACAGAGGTGATAAGTGACCAAGAACTTTGGTGATATGCCATGTTTGAGAAGACTTGTAAAGCCATTTGTAGCCAATGCTGGAGTCATGTGCTGGTGGTGCGTAAAAAGCACCCACTACACTCTTGGAGTGGTTGGTGTTAGGAAGGGTATCCAGCAGTAGAAACCGTGCCAAATCAGATTGGAACCTGGTGCAGCTCTCTAGCTTACCAGTTTCAGTCAAACTGACTAACCCATGTCAGCATGGAAAGCAGATGCTAAATGATGATGTTGGAGGTAGTCTCTTGAGTGTGAAAAAGATGTAGTAAGTAAAAAAAAAATTTTGGAGTACTGAAATATGCAGATGTGCTTCACAAAGATATAGTTTGGATTATAACTCCATCTATATATCTCTTCAGCTGCTTCTAATTCATATTTGGATATATATATATATATATATACATATATATATATAATTCTTATACAAGAATGTTGTCAGTAACCTCAAAGTTTTGGCCAGTTAAACTATTGTCTGACAGCGACTTAGCTGGCTGAAAATTTTAAGTCACTGTCAACATTCTTAGCTAAGAATAAATTTGTACTCAACAAAGGTACAGAGTAACCCATCAGATTAATGTAAAATTGTTTCTTTCCATCTTTTCGGGGGGTTGATGAAATAAGTACCAGTTACATATTGGGTTGATGTAATCGACTACCCCTCCCCCAAAGTTTCAGGCCTTGTGTCTACAGTAGAAAGGATTATAAATGAACATAAAAACAAATCTTAATAATATATATATATATATATGCAACTTATTAGTTTGATAAACAGTATGCACAAACTCGTCTTTGGAGTAATTTTTTGCCAATTATGTGTGTGTGTGTGTGTGTGTGTGTGTGTGTGCGCGTGCGTGCGTGTGTGTTGAAGCAAATACATCATTAGGAGCCTAATTAAATGCAGTATTTTCCCTGAGATAGTATCTCTTCTTGATGTACAATGTTATAAAACACAAAAATATATCAGTAACAACTGAAAATCATCAAGACCACTACTGCTGGATGATTTTCGGATGCTGGACAATTTCCATCTGCTACTGATATATTTTTGTGCTATTTAACACTGTACATCTATAAGAGATGCTATACCAGGATGAGTACTGCAGTTAATAGTCAATTAGTCTTTCAATGATGTAGCTGCTTTAAGTATGATATATAGATTATTATTTTACACTAATACTTCTTCTGTCACTCATAACGAATGTGTGTGTGTGTATGCAGGTCATTGTGTTTATGTTTAAAACCTGTGTTGTATATAAATAACAGACAAAAAAACCCTACTGTTCTAACCATTCAATTGATATAGATTGATGAATTAGACACCAGACTGAAAGTAGCATGGAGATTGATGTAATTGATTGAACCCAATGACTGAGACTGAAAACAATAAAACAATAAAGAAACATATGGGCAAACATTTTTCCTAATCAATCCAAATAGACCTAAGATACATGCAAACATAGCTGTAGCATCAATAACCTGACAAGGCCCAAATACTGCAACAGTTACAGGAACAACAATGATTCAATGAGGGAGCTTCTATGTGAGTTACTCAATGTGCTAAAAATAGCAGCCAAACACTCCTCAAACCATATCCTACTGTCTTAAAAAAAAAAAGGGAGGGGGTAGCAAATTTAGATAATGTCGTTCTAGGTGTAAGAAAAAAGGTCAGATGATCACAGTTAGCTCAATCAGGCTTGACTCAGGGCTGAAGAGCAACAGTGTTTCTTCTTTGGAGTCCTAACAGACGAAATAATTGCTATTTCACTCAACTCGAAAAGATGAAAAGTAAAGGATCAACATGTTGCCAATGACAACCAGTATGTGGGGACAGAAACAGGCAGACAGATGGTTGCTGTGTTAGATAGATACATATATGCACTGTCATAAATATAAATACACAGAGACACTGATACAGGTATATGTAAACACCAACACATAAAAAGAAATAGGTACTAAATACAGATATGTACACATACATTTTGTATATGTATCATCATTATTACTTAACGTCCACTTTCCATGCTGGTATGGGTTGAACAGTTTGACTAAGGACCAGCAAGCCAGGAGGCTGCACCAGGCTCTTATCTGAAATGGCAAGGCTTCTACAGCTGGATGCCCATCCTAATGCCAACCACTCCGAAAGTGTAGTGGGTGCTTTTTACGTGCCACTGGCACAGGGGCCAGTCAGATGGCACGGCATTGACCCTGCTCAAATGATGCTTTTTACAGGTCACTGGCACAGGAGCCAGTCAGGCGGTACTGGCATTGACCACACTTGGATGGTGCTTTTTATGTGCCACATATATATTATGTTGTACACATGAACATGCAGTGAGAAGAATAAAGCATGAGGAGTTAAGACATTCTCTATAATGTAAATTTTTCCACCTGTATATCTCTTATATTTTACTTGTTTTAGTCGTTTAGACTGTGGCCATGCTGGGGCACACCTTGAGGAATTTTTAGTTGAATGAATCAACTCTAGTACTTTCTTTTTTTAAAAGACTGGTACTTACTCTATTGCTCTCTTTTGCTGAACAGCTAAGTTATGGGGGAGTAAATACACCAACGCCAGTTGTCAAGCAGAGGTGGGGGACAAACATAGATGCAAAGACACACATACACACACGACAGGCTTCTTTCAGTTTCCCTCTACCAAATCCACTCATAAGGCTTTGGTTAGCCTGATGCTATAATAGAAGACACTTGCCAAAGGTGCCATGCAGTGAAACTGAACCCAGAACCAAGTTGTTGGGAAGCAAGATTCTTAGCATACAGCCATGCCTGCACCTAAATATATATACAAGAGAGAGAGAGAGAGAAAGAGAGAGAAAGAGAGAGAGAAAGTGAGAGAGAAAGTGAGAGAGAAAGAGAGAGAGATGTTAATAGGACAGCAAGAAAGTATTTAGGATCTTTCCCCAATAGACATACTGTAGAAAGTGGGGGTTGGGGTGGGTGGAAATGAGAGGGAGAGTGCAGATTAAAAAAAAGATGGAAAACGAATGTTTTATAAGAGGAGCTATCTCTATTAGATACATTATTTGGAAAATCAAGACCATTCTCAGCAGTCACCTAAATTGGTGCCACCATACCAAACTAGCAGAACTATAAACCAATAATATTTACAGAATTTGCTAGTACTGTTGCTGTTTTTACCTTTTAAAAATATTTTTTCTGATGTGTAAATGGAGGAAAATAAACAGCCAGCAGACTGTGAAAGGTGAATTCAAATTCCACACCAGCTTCATGGCACTAACTCTTGAAGTATTCAGATTACTATATCAAATGTAATGTTTATTTAGTCACACTGTTTTTCATTAATCATGAATTATTTTGTAGCTTTGAGATTTTGATGACATGCTCGTTTATTTTATAATGACCTTGTAAAGTAGATGAGAGATGCTGGATCTGGCTAGTTTGAACATAAAACAGGTAGAACATCTGAGCTGGATATGGCCAGTTTAAATGCTAAAGGGTTTAAGAAAGAAAGAGGGAGGGAGGGAGGGAGAATTACTGTTCCCTCAATCAATAGACAATCTTGATACACTGGCAGCAACTTTCTCCAAAAGATCTGGTTAACCCTTTAGCATTCAGATTACTCTGTCAAATATAATACTTATTTATTCACATTTGTTAAAATTAAGCATGCTTTATCTTGTAGCTTCGAGATCTCAATAATGTGGCTTATCTATATTTAGAATGATATTGCAAAGTAGGTGTGAGAGACAGGATCTGGCTGGTTTGAACATAAAACAGGTAGAATATTTGGGTTGAATATGACCAGTTTAAATGCTGAAGGGCTAAATTAATTATTTTTGATAGTTGGGTGAACTGATTAAAGGCAAATCATGTATAAATTGGGCTGTTATTTAGGTCTGTATCAGTCTTGACTAAAATAGCTCTGAACAAAGGGGTTCCAGTCATGATCAACCAGTTTTTCTCTTGAACATTTTGCATCTGAGACTACAACCAGTGGTTGTTTAGCCCCAAGTCAGACTATGTTCAAAAGCATTCCACACACAAGCATCCAGTCCTACTGCATCTGTGTATCTAAAGCTACATTATCCAATATGCCCCTCTTTTTTTGCAAGACTACAGGGTATGATTCAAAGGCGATTTTGGTGTTATTTTTATAACGTTGAGTGAGATTGTAGAGGGCCCTCATTCACATGCATGGGAGTTGTGTTGTTAGTGTAAATTAGTGGTTACACAGTCTGGGCAGTAGGCCCAACACACACACACACACACACACACACACACACACACACACACACACACACAATCTCCATTTTAGCTCATGGCTGAGTCAGTTATTGTAGGAATGGGGGACCACCATCCACCAAGCTATAAAAAGAATTGCTCCAACAAATATACTGTTCCACCCATAAACTAGCATAGCTAGAGCGGGGTCGTCTGCCCTGAGTGGAATTTTTATGGGGGGGGGGGTCTGTTGTATGCTATAAACCTATATAGGCTGTATTGAAATCAAGTGGTTTTAATGTCAGGACATGGACACTACTCACCATTAAATGCAACAATCGATATAGTCAGTGTGCCATATGTATCTTTTGTGGGGGGCCCAGGGACAGCAAAACAAAGGGCCACTCTGGGCGGCACACACTCTAGTCACACTGCTGCACCCATACAAGTACAGAAAACATGTAAAATGAGTACAAAAACAAAACTGAGGCTCATAGCATTAATTTTTAATGAAACATTTGTTCTGGAGTGGGTTTGAATTAAGACAAAATTAAAAGAAGAGTAAGTTTATCTGCTTGACCAATTCACACACAAACACAATATTAAGAAGAGGCATACTAGAACAACAAACACAAGTTGTCAGTTTGATTGTATAGCTCCACCCAAGTGGAACTGAATTACCAAAAAGCTTTGGCACTTACAGCAAATTTCAAAAGTAGTGGAAAGTCAAATAATTAATTAATTAAGGTGTAAGTAACAACATATCAGATGACAATGGGGAGGAAAGTCTATGTGTGTGTGTGTGTGTGTGTGTGTGGTTATCTCACAATAAGAATTTCTAAAAGTTTTTTTTTTTTTACATAGTTAAGGAGGAGGAGGAGCAATGTTCACAGAATTTAAAGGCTTTTATCTGTACAACACTTTACACTAGATGACCAAACCACAGAGCCCTCTATGTCATTGCTAGAAACAGCAGTTAAATAACTGAAGAAATGATTCAATGGTCACAGCTGGAATATCTGATCACAAATCTGGGCCAAACAAAAACTGCTACATAAGAGCTAGCCTCTAGAACATTACAATGACGATAATGATAATAATAATAATAATTATTATCTCTAATGTGTGCACAAGGCCACAAATTTGGCAAGTGAGACTTTGTTGATTAAACTGACTCTGGTACTTGACTGGCATTTTGTTTTATTGATCCCAGTGCAAATAAACTCCAGCAGGATTTGATCGCTCAAATTAAATAGATAGGAAACATACTGCAAGGCATTTTCTTCCTTTCTACTATAGGCACAAGGCCTGAAATTTGGTGGAAGAGGTGGGTGGGTGGGGGGGGAGTCCATTTCCATTAACTCCAGTACTTGACTGGTACTTATTTTATCAACACTGAAAAGCTGAAAGACAAAGTTGACCTCAAGGGAATTTAAACTCAGAACATAAGGTCGGAAAAAAATGCTTAGTAGCACTTTGTCCAGCATAGTAACAATTCTGCCAGCTGGTTGCATAATAATGATTAGATTTATTTGCCACAAGGGCAAAGGATGAGGGGGACAATACAGAGAGACAAAAGTGTGGGGGTTTACATATAATAATGAAATGATAAAAACAAAAAGTATACGTGGTATACACTGAAAAAAGGACATATGCATAGCATACAAAGATAAAAAAGGGGGGGGGGGGAGATGATAGAGATGTGGCCCTCCTGATACAAGAATGCCTCTAGGGATAATAGAGGAACCCCACTGTCTAAGATTTCCCTGAAACTCCAGGAGCAAGTGCCCTCTCCAATTCCTTCTCCCCGACTCACGGGTCTACACTTAGAGAGGTACCATCCACTCTTGCCATTTTTACAATTTTCGCCCACTTTTCAATAAACTCACTTGAGGCCAGAAATATTTTATTTTTGGTTTGTGGAGGTGAAACTATAAAGAACCCCCCCCCCCCAACTTTATTTTATCGATCCCAGGAGAATGAAAGGCAAAGCTGGTCTGGTCAGGATTTCAACTCAGAATGTAAAGAACTGGCATCTAACACATCAATTACAGTGCATGTGTGGTGTGTGTTGGTATTTGAAGGAAGGAGGCAGGGTAAATACCTGTGTAGAACTGTGTTCTACACTGAAGGAATGAAAGGGTGGTGAAGGGTTAGGAAAGGTCAACAAGGTTAGATTGGATTTTTTTAGGTTAATATTTTGTATACATATGTGTATATGTATGTGCGCGTGTGTGTGTGAGAGAGAGAGAGAGAGAGAGAGAGAGAGAGAGAGAGAGAGAGAGAGAGAGAGAAAGAGAGAGAGAAAAAGAGAGAGAAAGAGATAGAGAGAGAGAGAAAGAGAGAGAGAGAGAGAGAGAGAGAGAGAGAGAGAGTGTGTGTGTGTGTGAAAGGCGGGTATGAACATCAACATGAAGTCAGGTGATGAGGTCGGGAGCAGTAGTTCAGAAGATGTTCTCCAAGCTGCATATAAGTAAAACAGAACAAGAAATCTACAGAAGAGAAGGTGTCAGCAAATGGTGGTGGTGGTGGTGGTGAGGTGTGTGTGTGTGTGGGGGGGGGGGGGAAGATGGAGGGCATACACAAGAGATGTTTAAATGTTACATTTTTAATAAACAAACAAACAAATGCAAAAATGAATTATAAACATTACAACCCTGCTCTATTCTGTGCCCCACCCCCCACTCACCTGAGGTCCTTAAACCCCTATCCCTCCCCATTCTTTTCTTGCTTCTTGCTTCCCAGCTAGTAACAAACTCTACATAAAAAGTCAAGCTATCTATCTCACTTAACATAACTGCAGAATATCTGAGAAAAGCATTGCTATAAATAGGAGCAACACCGCCATCCTCATTATCATTTTTACCTCCACCATCACCACCACCACCACCACCATCTTCATCCTCATCGCTATACATGTTTTCTAAGAGGAGAACAGTTAACCGTTACATTTCCTCTCAACCTTAGCCAGTTATGGTCGAAAAACGGCATAAAAAATTTTTCTCTCCCCATTCCACTTATTATTGTTGCAGTCTATTTTACACACACACACACACACACACACACACACACACACACACACACACACGTACAGAAACATATAGACACAGACGCATACACTGCAGACACACACATACACTGCAGACACATACATACACTGCAGACACATACATACATGCAAATACACATGTAGACAGTCATAATAAGAAATTCTTCACTTACCCAAGAAATCCACTTTTTCAGCATAACTTACACCTGAATTTATCCTTGGTGTGTGTGTGGGATGGGTAATTTGTATAAAGTTCAAGTGATTAACAGAGATTAAACTAAAAAGATTACCCAAACAATGTGCGGAATACCAATATCTACACCTTTGGTAATCAAATTCCAACAACAGTGTTGCGAAAATCTATAGATTAGTCCACTCTCAAGAGACCAGTCCAACTTCAAACGGCATAGGTTAGCACCAACACAGAGGAGCCCATAACCAAACAACTAAGACGTATGTGGCATCGAGCGAACGAACGAAAGTTAAGTACGGCAAGTTAGAATTGTCGCTCCAGCAAAGGTGTAGGAAGGAGAGGTGGGAGGAGGAGGAGACTGAGTAGAAATGAGACAACCACAAAATGAACCGAACCACTAGGATGGTAAAACTTAACAAAAGTAGTGGTACCAAATAGTAAGGGGTGCCTGTTAATGTCAGCAATACTTCAAAGTACCCACCCTGCACACCCCTTCAGCAATCTCAACATAGAATCCCTTACAGTTCTTTACAGGTACAGGTACAGGTAATATATATATATATATATATATATATATATATATCAGTCACACAGTTATTGTATACAAGGAGGGTGAGGGAGAAAACTTATGTAGAGAAGCAGATGAAAGTACATTCACCAAACTTGGAGGAGGCTGTACCATTACTACTATACAGGGAGGATGGGTGGGTGAGGAAGGTAGTTTCTTGCTGAAACTGTACACCCAGCTGATGCTTCAGGTCTGTGGAAACGGTGAGCACATTAGTTATGTTCTTTCATAAGCCATCTTTTAAGAGAGTGTTACAAATTATCACCCCCCACCAATGCACACACACAAGAGCCTACATACTGACAAACAAATGTCCATACAGACACTTACACAAACAAGCACATATGTATGTGTGTGTATATATGTACACATGTATACACACAAGTAAATGTAGAAAAGTAAAAAACTTTTTTTGTTAATTTATATATATGCAGATAAACGTACATAAATATACATTTGCGTGAGTATATATATATATGCATAAACAAATACACATACAGTATAAATATAGATAACACTCAAAAATACAGTTGTGTAAATGCACATATATACGGAGAAAAAAAAATTAGAACAAATAGCAGCATCAAGTGTGTAATTGCTGCTGAAATTATACCCAGGTATGAAACCAACAACAACAATAATAATAATAATGATAATAATAATATCGCCACTGTGTAGGATGTGCTCTGAGAAGGGAGAAAGTATAAGTTATATTGTTAGTGAGTGCTGTAAGCTTGCACAACATGAATTCAAAAGGAGACATGACAATGTGGCCAGATATGTCCACTGGCTGTTGTGCAGTAAAGCAAACCTCGAGAGAACTGAACAATAGTATGAACACACGCCAGAGGGAGTAATGGAAAACGAACATTACAAAATACTCTGAGATTTTAACATGCAGTACGACCAAGTCATAGAAGCGAGATGACCAGATATCGTGCTCATCCATAAAGATGAAAAAGAAGATAATAGGTGTTACAATACCAGGCGATTCAAGGGTGAAATGTAAGGAAACAGAAAAGACTGAGAAATACCACCCACTGCAGGACAAGATAGGAAAGTTATGGGGCACAAGGAAAGTAATGGTGATACTGGTGGTAATTGGAACATTAGGAGCAGTTTCCAAGGGCTTTGAAAACATATTAAGAATACTAGAGCTGCTGTCAGGCTCAAAGTGATCCAGAAGATAGCATTGTTGAGTACAGCTCGCATTCTAAGGAGAGTATTGTCTCTTTGAGTCACAGGAGAAGGCACTACGTGAAACCTTTGGTCATTTGTTATTACCTACTTTCAAGTAAAGAATAACTGGTAATTAAGAACTATCCAAGAGTCTTTCAGAATAATAATAATAATAATTTTGGCACAAGGCCAGCAATTTTGGGGGAGGGATGGCTAGTTGATTACATCGACCCTAATGCTCAACCAGCACTTATTTTATCAATCCAAGAAGGAGGAAAGGCAAAGTCAACCTTGGCGAAATTTGAACACAGTACGCAAAGATGGATAAAATGCAGTGAAGCATTTTGCCTGGCGCGCTCTGCCAGCACACTGCTATAATAATAATAATAATAATAATAATTTCTTTTATTGGCCACAAGCACCCAAGACATGAAGGACACTATCAAAGGATGAGTTACAAACACAAAAACAAAATAAAACAATAATAATTTCTACTATAGGCACAAGGCCTGAAATTTTAAGAAGAGATAGAGTAAGGTGATTACATTGACCCCCAAAAAGGATGAAAGGCAAAGTGTTTTTATTTTGAGAGGAGGGGGTTAGTCAATGCCACTGACCTCAATACCTGATTGATACTTTAATTCAGTCAAGATCAACTTGGACGTCACGAGAGAATGTTGAATAGTCAATCACAGTAGGACAGCAGACAAAATATTTCAATACTATTACTCTCACCATCCTACATTTTATGTTCCAAGAAATAAATACCAGCAATGTACTGGGGTTGATACAAGCAATTACACTTCTCTCCTAAACTTCATAACACTGCACCTGCTGAATCAAAACCATTTACTAATATATAATATTGTAAAATAAGGCAGCAAGCTGGCTGACTCATTTGCCCGCTGGGCAGCATTTTGTCCATCTTTATGTTCGGAATTCAAATTCTGTTGAGGTTGACTTTGCCTCTCATCCTTATGAGATCGTTAAAATAAATACGGTGGGGGGGGGGGGGGGGGGTCAATATAATCAGCTTATCTGTTCCGCCAAACTTGTTGACCTTGTACCAAAATTTGTAAGCAATATATAATATCGCAAAACATTTCTCAGTGAATTAGGACAATTATATACCAGGTTAGTATCCTCCACATTGATATGTGTAACTGGTGAGTGTATTTCTTGTGGTACAGGAAGGTGTTCACTCTGGTGGTAATTGCCCCACCTGTGGCGAGTTTAATGTATAGAATGGATTGCTGAACACACACACAGAAACCATCACATCATCACCGATAACCTTTAATCGGCACCAGGGTTTGAATTTATTGGTAAGGTGACTCTAAAATGCTTATGAGAATCCTGATCTGAGACTAAGTGCAAAAGTGCTTCCTCCATTGTTCTGGAGGATTTAAACTGAAAACTTTAAGCTTAAGCTAACAAACCAGTTTTAGCATTATTTGTATCATGTGCTACCTATTTACACCCATGTGAGTTGGGCCACTTAGGTATAAACAGGTATCACAGTGCCATTGGTAGAATATGAGCTGCTAACCTCTCTGTTCCTGACATGCCCTGTCTAGTTACAGAGGCACCCAATCTAGAACAGCTATCTACACTCACTGATATAATTTATGCAGAGAACATTTACATTATACTGTATAAGAAATCAGGCTAGCTACACTATGTATGTGTGATATAACTGTTCTCTATAGTCATATATTCAGTATCATGTGATGCTGTTTTGGAAAGAAAAGTGGGAAGAATCCATAATTACAGGTTTAGACTGAAATGAATTGAAGTAAACAAGACAGAAAAAATGAAAGAAAATAGTGAATGACTTCCAAACATAATACTGGATTTGTGATGTTAGTGATGACAGCTACGAAGATAATAGCAGCTACATAGATGACAGCTAGCTTAGATGAGGATTACCTATTCTCTGTAGTTGCCTTCACCCCACAAACTTAATATCAATGTACATGGTTGGGCGTTAACCAGGGGTGTGTGGTTTCAATAGCAACAAAAACTGAAAGTGAAAAATGAATTACATCTGGAAAGCTAATTATCATTAACTAGCTTAAAAATAGAAGCTGAGCACTATAGTAGTAGTAGTAGTAGTAGTAGTAGTAATAGTAGTAGTAGTAGTAGTAATAATGATGGGTAGTAATAGTTATCAGGAATACATACATTAGTTATTTTAGAAGAAAACGTAAATTAAAAAAAAAGGCAGAAAAAAAAAATCTACACCACCACCATTACCAATATTACTATTAGTTCCACTAAAATTACTACAACCATCACCTGTAGTATATAAGTAGCATGAAACACTTATAACACACAGAAGTATGCATAGAGTAAAGCACACACATGTACACATATGCATAAAGTAATGCACACACATGTACACATTTACAAAGAGGAACTCATGCATGCTTCTTACACCTACAGGTATACAAATACGAACGTTAAAAACACATTGCGCGCCCTGCTCCAATACACACACTTCACTACACACTGATGCATAGAGGAAAGAAAAACCTGTTCAAAAGGGGGAAAACTCTGTAGTCCATATAGTACACTGAACATTATACATGTTTATTATATCTATAAAGATAGGCAGTATGGTATACAGTGAAAACTCTGGATGTGGGTTCAATTCTGGTTCAGAAGGAGTATGAATTCAACAAAGTGACCTTGAGATTTCAGCACAGGTAGTGTGTGAATTGGAGAGAGAATGGCTACAGTCTCAGATCAGTCCTAACCCAGCATATTTATTAGCATAAGCTGTTCCAGTTGTGACTATTCCACCATTTATGAAGACACAATTTATCTAGGATGACATTGTCTAGCATGTCTTTATTTTTCCTAAGACAGTAGCATGTAATGTGAAGCAGAGTTAGGTACAATTCTAACAAGTCAAGTAACTACATAGAGATTGCCCTTTACACACACACACACACACACACACCATATATACATATGTCTGTCTATCTATCTATCTATCTATCTACCTACCTACCTACCTACCTACCTAGAGAATAAACAGTATATCAATATATAGTGAGTGTACCACACACAAGTACATACATGTGTATGTAAGACTAGATTACCGAAGAGTCCTTCCAATTTTAAGAAGACAGTAAGGTGTGATTTGAGGGAGATTTAAAAGCAATCATGTTAAAAATCTAGAATACCAATTACACATTCAGGATGCTACCACTCATCACATAAACAGGAATGTTCATTAGATAGTTCAGCCTTCACTTACTAAAACTCTCCATCTACGCAAGTAGAAATTATAATTTTTTTTGCTCTTCTCAAGAATCTGACGAGCATAAGGATGATTTTACAAAATCTTTAGGTACAGATATGTGATACATAATACTGTTACCTCTCTCTCTCTCTCATACACTCACACATCCACATATTTGTATAACGTCAATTTTTCATTACTCTTTAAAAATATCTTTCCAGGAATTTTTACTAAAGAAGTGTGTTGAATAATTTTGGAAGCTAAACTGACTGGAAGTTCATTTTCTATAATAAAGAGAAGCATGACCGTGTGGTTAAGAATCTTGCTTCCCAACCGTGTAGTTTTGAGTTCATTTTCATTGCATGATACCTTTTGGGGCAAGAGTCTTCTATTAAAGGCCTGAGGCTGACCAAAGCCTTGTGAGTGGATTTTGTAGGCAGAAGCTGAAAGGTGCCAGTCATATGTTTGCTTGTGTGTGCGTGTGTGTGTGTGTGTGTCCTTGTATATATGCGTCCCCTTGTCTAGGCTGTGAGATTGTTGCAAAAAAAAAAAGTGTTGTTCATTTCTAGTCTTGCATGAAAAAAAGGGAAAAAAAAAAACAAAAACAAAAGTAAATAAAAAAAAAACTACCTAACTTATGGGTACATATTAACTTACTTGGAAACAAGTGAGGTTTGGTGGCAGGAAAGGCATCTGAGCATAGAAAATCTGCCTCAGTGAATTACATTTGATTCATGCACACTTGGAAACGTGGACATGTTAAACGACGGTGGTGATGACTATGAATACAAGATTTGTATTTTATGCAAACTTGTTTTAAACTCTTTCTCAATATTTAAGTATTCCATTATTTCCCTAAATCAACAGCATAATGCATAAAACATCTGTGACATGAAATATAAATTTAAAATGCTTTATTGATATTTCTGGATTTTTTTGTTTGCTGCTATTGATTTGCCCCAGGTCAGCTCTGATCAAGTAGATATACAATGAAAGGCATTTTAGTAATGCCCATACCACTTATTTTTTTCAGATATAGTCTATTTAATGTGCCCTAATTTTAAGATAGCAAAGTGGAATTTAAGTAAGATTTAGCTGTTGTTTCTAGCATGCCATGAATGTCATTGCATGGAGGCACTCTCATCAGCTTCAATAAATAGTTCATGTATCTGAGGTTTAAAGAAGTCTGGGGGTAAATGTTATGACATTCATTCTTTTCTATACCAGTCGACAATATTAATAGGGGGGAAATGAAACTAAGTCATAGCTGTCACGTTTGTGATGATGGAAAGGAGGACTGAACAGACAGCAATGACATTGCACTTGTCAATGGTTAACTAGAGATATGGTTAAATACTGTCACAAGTTCTAATAAAAGCTGAAACAAGAAAATGTCAAGCAAACGGTGAATTAAGGTCAACGGAATGGTGAAATTTTGGTGACAGCTGTGCTACTGTTGCCTGTTCTATGGTGGTCATACATTAAGTTAACAGGAATAATTCACACAGTTCAATAGGTTTTGTAATTTAGGTACTTAGCGATAATTCACTCAAAAACTGTGTTGAAGTTAGAAAGCAGAAAAACTGACGGTTTAATTTATTTTACTGCCACGCTGGGGCACTACTTTTGAGGATTTAGTTGATGATATAAACCCAAGTACTTTATTTCTACCTGCTATTCATTTTATTGATTTCTTTTTCTGAAGAGATGCAACTAAACACACTGGTTTACACAGACACACTTAGCATTCTGACACCAATACCTATGACAACACTGGTATGAAGCTGCACCGGGCCATGCCATCAGTGCTTCCCTTGGCATGGAGAGAGGAAACTTGAATGCATGGATAACTGCTAGTCTTCCTCAAAAAAAAAAAAGAACAAAATATCTTCTTCTAGTCTGTGCATACATGTATAGATGAATGATCATCCTAGACTAATGGACACACACATACACCACTGTATCAACCAGACCATCAGACGTTATACACCACTGGTCACAATGCACTTCCTCACATTGTTGTAGCTTGTGGATGATGCCAGCCCATTGGCCAACATCCCCCCTGAATGGAACAGCAGTCTGTTGTAGGGCTACTCATTTATAGCTAGCTGAGTGGACTGGAACAATGTGAAATGAAGCATATTGCTCAAGAACACAAAGCACTGTTAATCTGGGAACTGAAACCAAGATCACAAGATTGTGAGTGCAACATCTTAACCACTAGGCCATATTCCTTTGCATGCACATGAGCACATGTACGCATGCACATGTGCGCATGCACACGCACACACACACAAGGCATAGGTCATGCTGAAGTTATATTAGAAAACACTTGTTAAAGGTGTAGCCTAATAAAATTCTAGAAATGGGTAATCAGGAAGTGAACTTCTTGACCACATGCTTATGCCTGTACCATTTCAGAATTCCAGCCTCTCAACACTGGAATACTATTTTGAGTTTGTTTCTATGAATTGCATCATCATCATCATTCAAAGTCTGTTTTCCATGCTGGCATGGGTAGAATGATTTAACAGGAACTGGCAAGCTGGAGAGCTACACCAGACTCCATTTGTCTGCTTTGGCATGGTTTTGTAGGGCTGGATGCCCTTCCTTATGCCAACCACATTACAGAGTGCTATTTACATGGTCCCAGTACAGGTGCCATTTATGTGAAACTATTTAGACCACTTTGTTTTTGTGTCTGGTTTGCAAGATTCTTTATGTGAATTCGTGTGTTGAAGCAAATTATGTTGTGTCTGGGGAGAGTCAAATTGTTTTAATGCCTTATTATCTAACACACTCACTGGTTCGATTTCCACTCATATTTTTTCTTTCAATATTTTCCTTGTTTTTGCAACCTTGTCCAAAATTTTGGAAGAAAAAATATAATGAATTATTGGAAATCAAACCAGTGAGTGTATTAGATAAGGCTTTAAGACAATATGACTCTCTCCAGACACAACATATTTAGACTACCCCACCACTTTTAGAATGATTATTTTTACAACTGTATATATGTCCTTCTTCCGACTAACCATTCAACAAAAGTAGGATTGCACTCTGGTTGTCAATGAAACAAGATGAGCTTAGAATTCTGAGTAAGTCAGTAACACAAACCAATATGACTTTTAAGGAGAGAACCTATCTAAAGTCATAAAAGATGCTAGAAATAGCAGCTAAAACCTCACTCCTTGCCATCTTAAAAAAAATCAAAAATAATTTTATCCAATGTGTTTGCATATAACACCCCACCCAAAAAGGGATGGTCGCAACTGGAGTACCTTTGATCTGAGTTTGAACAACAATCACAACCATTACTAGTTTTATTAATTCCAAGTAATATTATGGTATACAAGGTCAGTTACTCAGCACCCCAAAATTTAGTCATTTACATATTTATCTAAAGGATTAAAAAAAATGGGTTTGGAAATGCCAAACAAAATAAGTTCTGCTTTCATCATAAGATCAATCCTCTCTCACTTTTCTTTTTATAAATCTGGTATGATGCCAATCACAAATGGTTTGATAGCAATGCTGCAAAGAGCCAAAGTACATGTCAATTTCTAGTAAGTTCTGTCCTCACACCAGAATCTCTCTCTTTTTTTTCATCTGGTCTGATGCCAATCAACAATAATAATTATCTTTCACCACATTATTATGACTCACTGATATGCCTATCCAATAATAGCTGTACTAACAACAACAACAACAGTCCTACAAGCCAATCTATGTGCTTACTTGACCTAAGAGAAATCATTCATTATCCCCTTGAAAATAATAAAGGAAGGACACATTGAAAACTGCACTCTCTGATATACTGAATAAAAGACGAGATGGTCACAGTTGGAATATTTCTGATCATAGGTTTGATGGTTCAAGGCTGGCCTGAAACTAAACAACAATTACTACAACAGATGTTCCAAGATGGCGGTGTGTGATACAAGTAAAATTTATCTGTTATTTCTAGCAAACCATGCATGCCACTGCATGGAAAGCTCCCCCATTAAGTTGATTCTTTATAGTAGCTCTATAAAGAATCAACTTAAAGCTAGGAAAGGAATGCTGTATGTTCTATCATTCATGCTTTGCCAATACATATAATAGCAGCAGAAACCCATACTGATGTAAGTCATGGAATGATGTGCTTAATGTAAAACATTCCCAATTGAAATTTACCTCTTAGCAGGAGGAAGAAAACAAAAACCTAACAGCAACTGTTAGTGACTCCTCACCAGAAAAAAAAAAAAGTGGGGAGGGGGCAGATAATTTCAAAGAATTAGGGATTAATCATTCAAAATCTAATTTGCATAGGCCATTATTGCAGATTGTTACTATTGAGAATAAAAGGGCCAAGCAGCATATTGTACAATGTCTTCAGTGTTCAGAAACAGAAAGGAGAGATCCTTGGGCTCATTACTTTAAATATGGTGGTTCTAATTGATTTATGACATTTGAGAAGATCTCTCTTCTGCTGTTACAGGAAATATTGCCTGATCATCTCCATCACATCTCAACAAAGACTGTGATACTGCAGTTGTTGCTAGACAACACACACACTTATTATACACATATACGGCCAAAGCAACAGTAGAAATGTGTGTATACATGTGTGTTCAATGAAAAAATATGGCTGGATAAGACAACTGGAAGGGCAACAGCTAAAGGGTTTCTACTTGGCTGCTAGACACCATAGTTCTTCTTCTATATTAGATTACAAATTATATAATTAGCAGAATAGCTCTTATCATTATATTTGTTGGTGGTAGTGCTTCTGCTGTAACAACAATAACAACAACTACTACAACTACTACTACCACTGCTGTAATTACAATTTGATAGTCTCTATGTTGTTACTAGACTTGCTAAAAATGTCAGCTAAATCTCCCTTACACCACATACTACCACCTTAACAAAAAAGGGAGACATTTGCAAATGTAGCCTGAGATACATTATATCAAGAAACATAAGATAAACAGGATGGTCACAACTGGAAAACCTTTTATGAGAGGTCTGTTTAATCAAGATTGTCTTGAGATTGAACGAACAAAGCAACTAATTACTAAAGCTACTGCTTCTGTGACTACTACTATCAGTAATAATGATGATGGTGGTGGTGCTGGTAATGATGGTGATGGTGGTAGTGGTGGTGGTTAAAGAGAGAGAAACAAAAGAAACAAGTAGTAAAAAAAAGAAGGATGGAGTACAACACAGAAAGGGGAAAGGTGTGAAGCAAAGAAAATTGAAACTAGAAAATAGAGACAAATGAAGGAAGAAAAATAAGAGAAATGAAAAAGAATGGGGCAAAAAAAAAAAAAATCAATATAACTTCTTGTTCTAAAAAGTAGGGTTTGTGATAAAGGATGTGCAATAGAAGGTAAGAAATGGTGAATATACCAAGGTTCAGCAGAGCAAAGACCTGCATCAGAATCCAGTGGCTTCAGATGTAACAGGTCTTCCCTCTCTTGACCCTGGTCTCCCACTGACATTTCCTTCTCCACCTGACTCAAGTCTTCCTATGAAATAATAACCCTTTCACTACCAATCCATCTAAAACCACCCTTGGTTCTATGGTACAAACTCCCTGTTTTAAAGTGATATGAATATAAAATTTTCCTTTAAAATTTCATGCTAATTTATGTTCCAGACATTGGCTTGATAACAGCAAAATTATTTTACTGCATTTTTCATTATTTCCAGAATCAATAGAAATAAAGATGTACTTCAATAGAAATATGGCAACAAAAGGGTCAAACTAAGATTGATTTAGTTTAAACTTCAATTATACTACTGCCAAGTACATGCACAACAGCTTAATAGGGGCCACATGAAAGGCTGTAAAGGGTTCAATTCAGTTATGTATCTTATTGTTGGTTCAAAAAAATTTTTTTTTAAAGCAGTCAAACCATCCTCAAACCAAGTAGATAGACGTATCAGCTATAGAGATATACACCTACGCAAAATGTAATAAATACAAAATCAATCATGTAGCAATCAATGTGCAAATGATACACAATCATGTGGCAGTCCATGTGCAACAGATGCATAGTCATGCAGCAGTCCATGTGAAACATGAACAGCCAGTTCATGTAGCAGTCTATGTGCTATAGATATACAATGACTTCTGCAGTTATGTGCTACAGATGCACAATTACCTATGCAGTAATGTGTACAACAGGCACCATCACAGATGTATAACTGTTGCACACATCTGACTCAAAGGTAGAGATATGCAACAGTTGCACATCCATGTATATAGGTGTTGCTGTCAAACACCCACACATGGAGATGTGAAACTGCTGGGCCACCCATACGTAGAGATGGGGGAAACATTTAACTATCCACACATGCAAGTGTGCATTCACATACATCCAGCAGCAGATACACACAAAAATGAAGATGGGACACTTCTCAAGAAAGAGAATATCAGAACATGGTGGAGACTGTGTGTGTATGTATGTACAGGTGTACATTTTGCAGATATATATATATATATATAGGTGTGTGTGTGTGTGTGTACACATGGATTTGTATTTGGATTTGTGTGCATCTGCATATATATATTCATGTAAGGGTGGAGAGGTGAACTAAGTTAAAGATGAGAGGGGGAGGAAGACAACAAACAGGGATGAAAGGGGAGCACATTAATAAGGATACAGAATTAGAAATACAGGTCTACAACTAGAGAGGAGAGGGAGCTGAGGGAGGGAAAGAGAAATACTTATGGACAAGAGAAAAGTACTTGACATATAATTATTTGTGACTATGTGACACTAAAGAGGGTCTTTGGATTCACATGTACCACATTCCTGGCAATGATACTTCTTATTCCTCTATCTATGACCTTCTTTTAACTACAGTTAGGTAAAACAATATTACTACATATAATTCAGTATTATTTTAGCACTGTACTCTTACAGTGCTTTTGGATTCATTTGTGCCATATTCTTAGCAGTAAGAGCTGTTAATTCCTCTTCCAGTTCCTTTTCTCTGATATGAACTTTCTCTTTTACACTTTATGTTAATTTATGTTCCAAACACCAATTCCTCAATATTCTGAAAATTAATTGAAACAAAACAAAAAAGGCAGCGTATTTCAACAGAAATATTAATTAAAGGTTTAACTGATGTGAGGAGCCCTGTAGCAAGATGCTTTTATTTATATGTATATTATGTTTTTTCATAGAATGAATACAAAGACATTGCAAGTGAGAGGTGTCATCCATCTTGTCTGACCAATGAGATTTGCAAATGAATTGTAATAGAGGTCAAGGTCAAGTCAAATATGCAAGTGTATGTGCGTGTGTCTGGATGTGTTCACTTGCTTTTCTATGACGACTGTAGTAGTAGTAGTAGTAATAGCAGTTCTTGGTATTGATGCAGGAACTACAGTTACTGTTGTTGTTATTAATACTACTACAGTAATTATTAACTGCTGTTGTTGTTGTTGTAGGAGGATCTACTGTAATTGATGTTTAGCCTCTGGTCAACCATTTGATTAAATTTATGGTCAAAGTGTTCCAACCAAGACCATCTCCTTATTTTCAAAGGCATTTATCTAATTTGTTATTTCTATTTTAAAGAAGGTAGGGTGCACATTGAGGGAGATCTGGCTACTATTTCATGTAAGTCAAGTGACCATGAGAAGCATCCTTGTTGTTTCCACTGCTGTAGTAATTCATATTAACAGGAGCTGCTGTTTAGCCCCAGGACAGCTCTGATTAAGCAAACCCATGATCAAAGAGCCACACTCCAGCCTGACAGTAACCTATATATATATATATATATATATATATATATATATATATATATATATATATATGTGTGTGTGTGTGTGTGTGTGTGTGTGTGTGTGTGTGTGTGTGTGTGTGTGTGTGTTGTGTGTATGTATGTGTGTGTATATATATGTATGTATGTGTGTGTGTGTGTATGTATGTATATATATATATATATATATATATATATATGACTACATTATCTAATGCATCCTTCATTTTGTAAGATTGTAGGGATGTGATTTGAGGGAAATGGTCAGCTATTTTTAGCAGATTAAGTGATGGTTGCGTTGTATTAACAATTGTTGTTACTACTCAAGTAATTCTCGTTAACTAGCAATTGTTGATGCAGTTGTTGCTATTGCTGCAGTAAATCTTATGTCGTAAGGTGGAAGCTGGCAGAACCCATTAGAGCATTGGAAAAAAAAAGTGTGTTTTGGTATTTATTCTGGCTCTCGACATTTTGAGTTCAAATCTTGCCAAGTCAATTTTTACCATTCAAAAACAATAATTGTTGTTGTAATGATTACTCTTGCCGCTGTTATTACTATCATTGTAATGATTCTTATGACAAATAGTTGCTGTTGCTGTTGTTGTTGTTATTGTTGCTGCTGCTACTTGTCACTGTTGGTGCACTGTTGCTGCTGACATTGCTGCTACTGTAATAATATCTGCAGTTATTTTTGCTGCTGTTACTGTTAGCAATAGTTGTTGTTGCGATGGTTGAAGTTAAATCTAATTGAGCAAGCCTACAGACATAAATACAATGCTGGCCAGTCAAAGATGGTTGCAGTTAGTCATATTAGCCATTGTTTTTGCCATCTTTATTGTGAAATATGCAGCCCCATAACTTCATTCTCAACAACAACAAAAAATCCCATTTTAGTCAGTCGGGAGTTTTTTGTTACCCACCCCCAACCAATGTCTGTTGAATATATTGAAGGATTCTAAAAAAAAACTCCCTTATTGGTCTTGTGATATCTACTTTAAAAGAGTAGGGAGATTTGGAAGCATCTATTTAGAAGCCCCTTCACTATTTGTTTTTCTGAGGTCCCTACTTAAAGATAGAAGAGTTTATTGAGTGAAATTTGACTGCTACATAAAGTCAAGCAACAACGTGCTTCCGTCATTGGTTTACAATGAACACATTTTGAATATAGCAGGGCATTTGTTGACACCTATTTGGCTATTCAACAAGTATTGAGTGGGGAGTCTATGAAAAAATCTTCACTGGTTTTGTACACTCTCGAAAGAGATTTGGATGCCATATTGAGCAACAATATAGAAACTTTCTCAATGATTTATGCTGCAATACATTTTAAGAGATTGCAGTAAGGTTATTGTACATAAGAATAGATGGTTCCTTTTTTAGGACTGTAACTTCTTGACAGAACAGATTAGCCCAACAACAAAAGCATTGTGATTTTGGCCACAGTGGCCTTAATTCAGTTAAAATGTCATCAAAACCACATAATTAGGTTGTTTATGTGTTGTCATTGATATTGAAAATAAATCCTCCAGCAATATACATTTGACAATAAGTTTGTGAGGAAAGTAACAAACATATTGTAGAGCATCTGAAGAAGTTCATTTTATATAAGACTATACAAATTCTGATCTTGTACTAAGAGGATTTTATAGTTATGACATCGAAATAGAACACATGGGTCAAACAACCTAGGAATCAAAAGTTCAACCCCAGGTGGGCCTGATTCAGCTTCTATACTGTCACATAAACATCCTCTCTATCAGGATGTTTACATGACAGCCAATGCCCAGAATAACTTATCTGGTAGTGTAGAGTATATATGATTAGTGTGTAAGGAAAATTTTATATATATATATAATTATATTGTGGTCCCGAACTGATTACATGTGTGTTGAAGCTTGCTACGGAATTTATATTTTAGATATATTTGGGGTACTTAGGTGTACTCATAACTTTTGCTTCTGCTTTTTCCCATGGGTACTTGTAAGTATTTCTTTTATTTCTTATCGTATTCTCTACTGATGAGTGGAAAAATCTGTTGGATTAATCCCGAAATCGTTCGATTTAGAGATAACATATTTTTAAAAAATTCCGTTAGCTTGCTTTCCTCAATTCAGCACGATGTGTATTTATAGCGATATATATTGTCTGTGGTGATTGCCTATTTAAAGTCTATTTCTCAGAATATTGGCACAGAAATTTTTTCTTTTGCTCTTATTTATAATATTCACCTTAAAAGGTATTTTAATATGCTGGCCACTTGAAATATTCTTTTCGAAAAGATTTTATCCTATATTAGAAATTTATATATATATATATATATATATATATATATATATATATATATATATATATATATATATATATAAATATATATATAAATTATATATAATATATTATTATGAACAATGATACATATACATAATACACCATACACATGAATTAATTACTTATTTAAGAATAGATATAATTAGTTTTGTTGTTAGACACTTTAGCAGTTACACCTTGACAAAACATAATTAATTAGTGTGTGGTGATAATTATATAGTACAACATACAGCGTATAAATGAATGAATGAATTCTAAAGAAATTATTCTATAGATTTTTCTATATTTTTTTTAGGGAGATTTAACAGCTGCAGTGAGTAGCTCAAGAAAATACACTGAAACTTTGTTATTCTTATCAATAAGGGTACTACATGCTGATGTTGTTGTTGTTGTTATTTTGGTGTATTTGTTGTTGTTGTTTTGTCCCAGGTCATTCCTTATTGAGCAGGCCCATGATCAAAGGCATTCCAGTCTTTTAGCTGCGGCTGTTTATGTTGCAAATGTTGCTGATGCTGTTTAGTCACAGGTCCCAGGCCAGCTTCTGACTGAGCAGGCCTTTGATTAAATGCATTCTACACAATGTCTTTCAGACTCCATTATCCAATGTGTTTGTTCTCCTCCAACCCCCCTCCATCTCTCTCTCTCTTGTTAAGATAGTAAGTTGTCATTTGAGGAGATCTAGCTGCTGTTTTTAGTGGTTCGAGCAACCATGCAGAAGTCCCTTTCTACTGCTGCAACTGTTGTTGATTAATGCTATTAATGTTGCTTAAATACCAAATACAAGCTAAACCAAATCAAGGATAGATTTGTGGCCCCAAACAATCTATCCCTGTCATCTGTGACCTTTTCTGATCCCTACGGCTGAGCTCTTCACCCCATAAATTCAATTCCATAACTCCTTACAATCAACTAGTTTGAATGGCCAACTACTACAGCATCGGGGTGGTGGTGGTGATGGACATTGTGGAGATGTTTATGATGATTATTATGATGGTAAGTGTTGAAATAATGTTAACAGCAATAGTTGTAATCCTATCAGTATAGGAATTAAGAGTGGCAGCAGCAGTAGTAGTAGTAGTGGTGGTGGTGGTGGTGGTGGTGGTGGCGGTGGTTATAGTAGTGTTGATTTTCATAGTGGTTATTATGCTGCCGATAGTAGTATAAGTAGTAGTGGTGTTGATAGTAGTGGTGGTGGCCAGTGACGGTGCAAATGTTGTAGCTAAGCCAAAAGGCTAAATATGCAGAAGAATGTCCCATCCGAGATGCCAGCTACCTCACTCATTCACTGTTCATCAACCACCACAACCCTTTTTATTGCTCTCCCCATTACTACAATGATTGAAATAAAAATAAAAAAAGAAAAGAAACCACTACCACCACATCAATGGTAAGAGAAAAAGAAGGACAGAAAGAAAGAGAGAGAGAGAGAGAGGACATTTTTCTTAAGCGTCATCAGATATAGATGAATAGATAGATTGACTACATCAGATGAGTCATGTGTTCACGGACAGAAGCTTTCTACTGCAATTGTCTTCCTCACTTGGAAGCTGAGGTCTACAGAGAGTAACAGAGAGAGGGGAGAGAGTGAGAGAGAGAGAGAGAGAGAGAGAGAGAAAGGCAGTGAAAGGGAGAGAGAGGGGGATGAAGGGAAATTTCTCTGTTGTGTCAATGGAAGCTGTATGTAATGGCAGGCAAGAGAAAAATTACAGTGACACACACATGTTAGCACAAGTGTGTGTGTGTGTGTGTGTGTGTGTGTGTGTGTGTGTGTGTGTGTGCGTGCGCATCTATGCAACAATGTTTGTGTATATGAAGTACGATGTTGTATTTATTACGTATATGTAATATATGCATGAGTGTTAATATAATGACAGTATTAGCAACATTATCTGAAACGTACAAAACTGATAGTGAAAGTACATTTGATAATCATAATGATGAAAACAATAATTCACAACTTTAATAATTAAATAAATAAACAATAATAATAATAATAATAATAATAATAATAATAATAATAATAAAGTGCAGGAAGAAATGCATTTTGTCTGACACTAACCACAGTGTCAGTTTACTACCATAATAATGATGAAGGGTTATTTATTATTATTGCCACAAGAGAGATGAATAAAGGGACATGAAAAGACTGGTTACAAAGTGTTGGGTTTTACAAAGAAATAAAATTATGTAGCATACAAACGAATGTGTGATGAGGTTCCCAGAGAGAAAGACCCCCTAGTTTCAAAATTATTCTGACTATTGAAGGTCATTGCTCTCCTCTAGCTGAGAGCAGGGATTTCCAATAGGGTCATGCTCACCTTACAACAAAATTACTGGAGAGCAGCACCTCACTTTCCACTGCAACTTGGGAAAATTGATGAGGATTTAGTTAAAGAGAAAAACCCTGCCTTCAGTGCTTTCAGTTGAATCCACCACAAAGTCACTTTCCTCATAGTCATAAGACAGAGGAAAATTGCCTGCATTTCTCTAAGAAAGATGAGATGATCTCTACGATTGACTTGACTGATAGATAGGACTGTCTGACAAGTGACAATAACTCTGTAAGTCACTAATGCTCAGACACTTAATGAATTTGTGAAAAGTTTTTTTGTTACCCTGTTCGTATCTTGAATGGACCCAGCTGGTGGCTCCTACATGCCTGTGCAGTTTTATCATGAACTAGCAATTAATCAACAGTCCCCAAGTTGAGAGTCCACCAGATTGGACCAGCTTGTTGATTCCTGCTGACACCTGGAGTGTTTCACTTGACTGTAAGTGCCTGTCAAATATGCAATCTCAATCTTCATTCGACACAGGACTGCAGCATATCAAGAAGATTGAGGTAGAACACTCCTCACAAAAGCAACCACATCAGCTCACTATCCAGCAATGTCAGTATGTATAAGTCTAAGCTTCAGTACGTGTCTGTGTCACAACATAGTGAACATACAGCATAAATGTAAATCTTTCATAAGCGAAAGGACTGATGTTAAAAATCTAGTCAGACGAAAATTGAGGCAAGGCACAATGGTCAGGTGGTAATATATGATAGAAGGAATACATGCATTTGCCACTTCTGGGCTCAACCTTTCGGAGTTAGATTCCTCTCAGCCCATTTCTACATGAGGCTAGCTATAACGTTATACTTCCATTGAGACTCCCACCAGGAAGTCTGAAATTAAACCAGGCCCCAAGCAATGTAACCATGCTAAATTGTTTGGATTCATTTTTGCTCCTATCAATGCTTTGTTTTCATTCACCCTTTAGCATCCAGATTATTCTGTGGAATGAAATGCTTATAGATTCACATTGTTTTGAATTGATCATGCATTATCTCGTAGCTTTGAGATTTCAATGATGCAATTGTTTATTTTTAGAATGACATTGTAAGATAAGTGTGAGAGGCTAGATCTAGCCAGTTTATACAAAAAAGAGGTAGAATACATGGGCTGGATATAGCCAGTTTAAATGCTAATGGGTTAAGAAGGATACCAGCCCCGCCTTCACCTCTGTGGTATCAAATCCTGATTTCTAACCTTGCCACAAGGCCATCAAAATTTACTGGGAAAGGGATGTTATCAAGTCAATCTCAGTATATCACTATTTCTTATTTTATTAACCCAGGAAGAATAAATGACAAAGTCAATCTCGGTTGCAACCTGAAGTTGAGAATGAAAGTAAGTATCCATGAATGTCATAATATTACCAGAAGGGGTAAAGAACTGTTGATTAGATTGACAACAGTACTTAACAGGTACTTATTTTATCCATCCCAGAAGGATTAGAGACAAAGTTTATTGTGGCAAGACTTGAGTAAATAAATAAATTCTGGAAAGCACACGGCTGTATGGTAAGAAGCTTGCTTCTCAACCACACAGTTCTAGGTTCAGTCCCACTGTGTGGCACCTCAGGCAAGTGTCTTCTACTATAGCCTTGGGCCAACAAAAGCCTTGTGAGTGGATTTGGTAGACGGAAACTAAAAGAAGTCTGTCATATATATATATATATATATATATATATGTATTTGTGTGTGGTACCCCACCATTGCTTGACAACCAATGTTGATGTGTTTACGTCCCCATGGCTTAGCAGTTCAGCAAAAGAGACCGACAGAATAAGCACCAGGCTTACAAAGAATAAGTCTTGGGGTTGATTTGTTTGACTAAAGGCGGTGCTCCAGCATGGCCACAATCAAATGACTGAAACAAGAAAGAATAACCAATTTTGCAATCCACTGCAATGATTCAATGACCACTTTTCTAAACTGACACAAGCTGCGTAGGTCTGCCACACAGCATGTTGCTGCCAGTTATCACCACAGTTTTTATTTGTCTCCTATATGGTACCTCTCTGTACCACATTTTAAGACATACAGTTTGCTATATTTAGGACCTATCTTAATGAGGATAACATAACATAGCTTAGGGGTAAATACACTAGAGCGGGAGAATTAAGCAGCATATAGTATTAACTGGTTAGTTGAGCTGGCTGACAACTCTCACTTTGGGAATAACAAAACAACAAACTTGTTCTTATCTCATTAGATCTAACTGCAGTTAATGAAAGTCCCTGGAGGGGAATTAACAGATGTTATTGCCAGGAAAGTGGCAGGTGTGAACCTGAAGACCTATTTTTCAGGTAGTAGTAGTAGTAGTAGTGGTGGTATAAATACAGCTTACAGCAGAGGCAGGTATTTTTATTAAGTGTTCAGGTAATATCCCTCTAAATCAATAGTTCTGCAAGACCCTTGGAGGTCCATATAAGATTTTGTTGCTAAAGTTTATGTCCAATAAATGGGTTATACATTTATACATTTACAATACACAAAATATTTTAACAATTCTTTTAAATACTGTTTCTAATCATATTTAATTATAAAAATGTAACGAGGTTCTTTTTTAAAACATCAAATAGCTATGGGGGAGAGGTCTAGTAGAGTGAAACAGGAATCTAAGGGGTCCACAGGCAAAAAAATGGTTGTAAACCACTGCTCTAAACCATACACTGCATCATTCACCCAAATATTACAACAGTTAAACACACCTGCATTGCTACAACCCTAACACTATGCCGACAATGGACCACACCCCAATGCCACTCGACTAGAACAAATCGCTATACAAACAGCAGCTAATATAGTTAGCGTTGATGAGAAAGGTTGGTAGTTAGAACATAGAATGGTTGATGCAATCAGCAGAGTAATTAAGATGTGGTCGTCAGAGCAATATAGTATATACTGTTGAGAGTTGGGAGATGAAAGAACATTATAGTATAGTAGATGATGAGGGAGTGAAAGCTAATAGAACATAGTATGGTAGACAAAATGTATTGTTTTGCTCTTGATAGATATGATGGAAATTAGAGTAACATAGTGAGTGGGAGGTGACAGAGCAACATAGCACATTAGTATCCTATAGCGTTTTTACTTATCACAGAGTGGGTGGCAATAGTTAGAGCAATGTAGTCAGATGCATACTATTGACTGAGAGATGTGGTAGCTTAAGTAACCATAGTAAGGCAAATACTAAAAAAAAAAAAAAAAATATGGTAATGTAGTGGGAGCTGGTAGTTAGAACAACATAGTAAGGTAGATACTATATGAAGTAGTGGTTTACTACTAGTGAACAGCTAACATAGTTGATGACAGCAGCATGTGATGCTGTACTAAGCGTATACCTATATGTAAGAGTTTAATATATACACACAGCTGCACAGAATGTATTATGCATACACTTATGTTTTTTTTTTTATAGCAGCAACATTTAATGTTATGTATACATTTATATATATATATTATAGGGTCACATTTAATACTATATTATAGATGTATTTACATGTATATCATAAACATATACACAGCATCTTATGCTGTATAGATAGATTTATTATTTCTTTACTGCCCACAAGGGGCTATAATACAGATAGATTTATGTCTACTTGAATTAATATAAAGTGTATCACACACACACACACACACAACTGTTGTTGCATTACACACACATGAGTTAGTGATACAAATTTATGCTTGTGTATGTCATATACAACTCATATTCTTCCGCATCATCATCTAAAAATATGAGCACATATACACATATCTACACACTGCACAAACACATATTTATTGCTCTTTATACACAAGCACACACACCCATCTTAAAGCCCACATCTTATATACGTATATAGTCATATACATGTTCATACATGGCCGTAGTTACAACATCACATCACACACACACACACACACACACACACACACACACACACACACACATATATATAATTATACACCCTCCATTACGTAGTTGGGAGGGATGTAATAAATTATCAATTCGAATGAAAAGACTCAATCTTTAATCACGTGAGGTACCCACTGACGAGTTAGTTACCTAACATGATTAACATAGAGAAAATGTACAAGGGGTACCTCATTGTTACAAAACAAGAGAGATACAGTGTTGAACATAATTTGCCTAAATGCTAAAAAAAAAGAAAAAGAAAGAAAAAGACCCATGAGTACAATCAATATTCATTGTATATCTGAATACTGAACATTAAAAATAAATGTCTCATTGTAAACTATATAGATAGGTACCTCAATAGGAAAAAATATAGACATCTTAATGTGAACTATACAGTAATATCTCAAGGACAAGGTTAAGCTAGTAAAATATCATTAGCTCGAATATTAGATACTACACAACACAACACACACTCGTATGAATACACATCTAATAGAGATGCTAAAATGAACAGGTGTTATTATAATTTCTCTTCTAAAATATATTATTAGCTAGGTGGGGTGTATGGTTCACAACTGAAGTGCTGTTTTGTAGATATACATGCATTACATAGATATGATACACATTCATGCAATTCACACACATATAGATATATTTCATAGACACACACATACATTCATACAGTACATATATGTAATATATGAATTATACACACACACACACACACACATATTCATTCATTAATTCATGATCTATACACACACATACATGCACTCATACATTACAAACATATCTTATTTATATACATACATATACATTCATTCATTATATATATGAATATGTGTGTGTGTGTGTGTATATGTGTGTGTGTGTGTATATATATATATATATGTATATATATATATTTGTAATGTATGAATTACATATGCATTATTTATATGATATGCGCACATACATGCATATACATTACATTTATATATGTATTACATATATACACATACATACATTATACACTCTACATACATTACATTCATGTTTCCTACACACACACACACACACACTCATATAAAAGACAAAGGGGAAAATAATGATAATGTATGATATCTTTGACAACTGAAATACTGAAAGACAAAATGGAGATGCCAAGATGTAAAAGCTAAAACAAGAATAATGATAAAAAACCTGTTTTTTCTTTCAGCTGTAAAATGTGAAAATGAAGAAAAAATATGAAAACAGCTCAAAATTAAAATTTCCAAAGGAAGAAATTTATCAAGTGGAATATTCCTTATATAATGTTTTTCAACAAATTCTAAATAATTTTTGAAAATATCAAAGGGAAGTGAAATAAAAATTAAAAGAAATGCTATATTTCAAAATGAAACTGAAAGCAGTCTAAAGGAATTTTCATTTTAAACCACAAGTGGTTACTTTTTTTTTATATATAATATATACATATAGACAATCATGTTCCTTGCAGTGCTAAAATAAATTTATGAATAAAATAGTAAAGAAAAAGATTTTTAAAAAATGATGGTGAAAATAAAAAGTAAATTTCCTACTAAAATTGAAAGGTTTGAAGTAAATATTTGGAGAAATAGAGTGCTGGCTTACCATTCTGTCTCCCGCGCCTTTAGCGCTTTATGACCTGCACTGCAACTTGTGTTGTTATGTCGGCATTCTGGCCAAGAGCAGATGAAGTAAGGGAGTCAGCAGTCACTAGCTAGCTGGCTTTCTATTGGACCACGATGAGAGCATAACTGATTGATTCTTTGCTCAAAGTCCACAAGAAGCTGTTACAGCTCAAAATAACATTGATATTGATAATCTCTGCTGCTGCTGCTGCTGCTACTACTACAGCTAATATTATTATTATTATTCTTTCTTCAACAGATGGGAATGGCTAAAAGAGTGTAGAGGTGGTGATAAAGAGCCGAAAAAAGAGCAAGGATTGTCACAGACGTGGCCACTAATACCAGTTATATATTACAATACATATATTTAAATGTATTCATATTTATATAGCTTTGAAAGGGAGAAACTATTTAAACTGATTACATGTAGACAGTTGACATGCAACGAGATTTGTTGCATAAATAATCAATGAACAAACACCAGTTTTATTGCAGAAAACTATATAGGAGGATGGATGCCAGCAATCTCATTATATAAATGCTGCTGCTTCTATAGGGACACAATTGTGATCATCTGAATATTCTACTAGTTGTTGCCATAACAGCACTACAGTCAGCTTTGTACAGCATGAGAAATGAGGGAGGGAGGGAGAGCAAGGAGAGATGGGGAGCGAGAAAGAGAAAGGCGGGTGAACACGCTAACGGACACACATACACATACACCGACACACGCAAATTGTAAGATATTGATTTTTTTTCCTCTCCATTTCTCTACAATCATTTCTTCGGCAGCGTTCAACAGTATTTCTAAAATAGCAAACTAACAATGAAAGAATGTGGGGTTGTAACTCATTCCCCTCTCTTTCCACCCCCACCCCCCTCACCAGCCTCTCTCTCTTGGTGTTACATCGGGCAGGGAAGAAGAAAGAAGAGGAGAGAAATAAGGAAAGTAGTTGTATTTAACCCTCCTCTCCCCAAATAACAATTATAAGAGTGAAAGGAGTTCAAACCTTCCCTTCCCCATTGAGATATTTTATTCCAATTAAAATCCAAATAGAAAGAAAGAAATAGTTTATCTCTCTCTCTCTCTTCTCATTTACACACACACACACACACATACATACACAAAATCATATCTATACATATATTACATAAGTACATACATACGTATATATACACACACACACCCACAAAAATACACCCATACATAAATACATAATCATGCACACATTCATACACGTGTGTGTATGTGTGTGTGTATGCGTGTGTGTATGTGTGTGTGTATGTGTGTGTGTACATGTGCACACACACATATAAGGAAATAAATGAAACAAGGCATAACTGGTGAGAGCTGCCTTGCCGAACTAAAACTGCCAGTGTAGTAGTAGTAGTAGTAGTAGTAGCAGGCTACTGGTATATTTGTCTGAGTCATTAATAGGGGACAGAGAGAGAGAGAGAGAGACACACACATACCTGAACCCTAGCCCAGCAAAACAGCAGCATAGGGTGGATAACGGCAAAGGTTTTAGCTAGAATGCTACAGGTGACATAACGAGATTACATCACATGAGGTAAACCAACAAGGGAGCCAAGCCACCATGTAGCTGCTCAAACTGCCAGAAACAGCAGCCATATTCTCCTTCTTCAAATCACATTCTTCCATCTTAAAAAAAACCCCTCAGAAAACGAAAAAAAAAAAAAGACATGATTTCTTGTACATAAGAAAACAGATGAGATGCCATGATTGGAATGCCTCTGATCACAGGTCGGTACAATCAGAATTAACCAGAGGCTAACAAACAACATCACATGAGAAATGGCAATAGTCAGTAGAATACAGCAAATAGTGATAGGAGTTCATTTTGTGCAATAACACCTGTGCGATGGTATCATTACTGTGTGACTTCTAGTGATGGTGGTGTGGTAATGAAGGCTCAAAATGCTATGATGGTTGATGGTGGTAGTATGATATATCACTGACTTATATGCTATCATGACTGGTCGTGGCATAGTATCATCAACTCACATGCAGTCATAGCTAGTTTGTGTGACATGGATGACATTGATATCAAAGCAAATACTGGGAAGAAGAGCAACTGCTCTATGATATGAAATATAAGATGATGACAATGATGATGATGATAGTAGTAGTAGTAGTAGTAGTAGTAGTAATAATAATGTTTTTGATTTTGACACAAGGTCAGCAGTTTTGAAGGAATGAGGTTAGGCAATGCCATCAACCCCAGTATTTGATTGGCATTTTATTTTATTGACCCCTAAATGGATGAAAGACAAAGTTGACCTCGGGAGATTTGAAATCGAAACATAATGAACCAGAACAAAATAACATAAACACACTTTTACCCCCAACATTCTGATGACCCTGCCAATTCAATACCACCACCGCTGCCACCACCACCACCACAAATAATAATCCTCTTTTCTAATAGGTACAATGGGCCTAAAATTTTGCGGGGGTGGGGGAGTAGTCAATTACATTGACCCCCCAGTGTGCAACTGGTACTTATTTTATTGATCCTGAAAGGACAAAAGGCAAAGCTGACCTTGGTGGAATTTGAACTTGGAATGAAAAATGAACAAAACAGCGCTAAGTATTTTGCCAGGCACGCTAATGATTCTGCCAACTCACTGCCTTCAATAATAATAATAATAATAATAATAATAATAATAATAATAATAATAATAACAATAAGAATTTGAATTTTTTTTTTGTAACATAAGCACAAGATCATAAATCTGAAGGGAGCGATTAGTAATTTAAATTCAATAGTTGATGGATATATTTTTTTTTCTTTTTTTTCAACTCCAGTAAGGCAGAGTTGATTTTGGTGAGATTTGGACTCAAAATATAAACGCTACAAACAAATGTCACAGGGCCATGTTATCCGATGCTCTATGAACATAGTTAAATGAGTGCACAATTTGTAACAGGTAGAGTGAGTAGTTAACTGAATAAAACACCAGTATGACAGTTGTACGACTGATTTCTAGTGACGTTGTTTGGGTTTGAACCCTCATTATTTATAAGGGACGAAAATAAACACTGCATGTCATTTGGGTGTTTCTTCCATCCCACTACCTTAATTATAATCGTAAAAAAAATAAGAATGAAGATGGTGATAACATGATGGCAATAATGATAATAGAATATCGGGGAAACGTTTACTTTACTAGGTATTAAAAAAAGAAAATTGACAGATCAGTGCTGTGCTGTAGCATAGGATTGAACCAATCTTAATTGAATCTGAAGAAGGGGTGAGTAGGTTTAGATGTGGGAGGAACCATAAAATTAATGTTAATAAGGAAAGAAAGGCTACCCCTCTCCCACCTAACACTAAATCCATCAGTGGAGATGAGTGAGTGTGTGTGTGAGAGAGAGAGAGAGAGAGAGAGGTGTGTGTTGTGTGTGTGTATGTGCCTGCTTGGTGGTGAGAATGTGTGTGTTAATCTGTATATATGTCTAAATGTATGCGAGTCTCTGAGAATGTGTATCTGAAGGAGTGTGTTTCTGTGCATGTGTGTGTATGTGAGAGTGCTTGTCTAGGAGAGTGCTCATACCAGAGAAAATATGTGTGTGTGTGTGAAAGTGTGCATGTTTGAATGGATTTGTGTGTGAAGAAGTGTATTCATGCTGCATGTGAGTGCATGTATATATATGTGAAGAAATGTATTCATGTTGTGTGTGAAGAAGTGTGTATTTGTATGCGTGTGTGCATATGTGTAAATAAGACTAAAAAGGAGTAAATAATCACCCAATACACATACATGCATGTATGCATGCATACAGAGAGGTGGTGGGAGGTGAAAGAGAATGGAGGCAACAATAGGTGCAACAACAGAGGCAGAATATAAACACAACAGCACCAATAACAGGAACAACACAAATGACAGCAATAAGCAACTAAACAGAACAGAGAACATGAACGACGACGACAACAACAACTAGAACAAGTGAGAACCACCATCACCACCACCACCACCACCACCACCACCACCACCACCACTACCACCACAACTAAGAACAGCAGAAAATAAACAACAACAACAACAGCAGGAGCAGCAGCTGCCAATCTATGGCTTGTGAGTCAACAACAGATGTCAATGGAATGGTAGAATGATATAGCTTCACTGCATCACAGCTGCTGCCACTGGCAGAATAGTTTGGGTGTGGCACATAGCTCTGTATAAGTGAGGGACATAGTGGGACATACCACAAAGTTATGGGGTGGGTAGAGTGGTCGTCCATATGGAAGTAGAATGGTCTATGTGTACGCAAGTGTGTGTGTGTGTGTGTGTGTGTACACAGGGGTTATAATGGTAGTAACCATTGTGGGTATGTATGAGGCCTAATGACCTATATCGCAGTGGATATAGTGGGTCATACCATCTATACCACTGTGTGTGTATTCAAGGACGTAGTGTTCATACCACTATGGATGTATGGGAATGGGAATACCGAAGTCCATGTTACTAAGTGAGTATGGGAACATAGTGGTCCATGCCACTGTATGCATCACTATTTTGACATCCACTTTTCCATGCTTGCATCGGATTGGACAAAGTTTACTGAGGCAAATTTTCAACAGCTGGATGCCCTTCCTGTTGCCAACCCTCTTCTGTTTCCAAGCAAGATTAATATTTCACCATGGACAAACATGTTCTCACAGAATATTGGAAACAAATGACACAGCTTCTATAACAGTACAATCAGTTACAACGATTATGCCATGTTGGGACAAAGCATCACAAACACACACATACGACAGGCTTTCTTGAGTTCCTGTCTATCAGATCTACCCAAAAGGCTTTGGTTAGCTTGGGGCTATAGTAGAAGACACTTGCCCAAAGTGCCATGCAGTGAGGCTGAACCCAGAATGATGTGGTTGAGAAGTGAACTTTTTACCACACAGCCATGCCTGGCAACATTAGTGGTCCATACCACCATACAGCATAGTAGCACACACACACACACACACACACACACATACACAGCTTTCACTACTAATAATACCAATACCATTGATGGCGGCATCAACAACATCATTACAAAACCATCATTCATATATGACATCATGGGCTCCAACTTCACAACTTAGGCAACAAGAGACTGGCAGCATAGTCAATTGACCTGCTACAAATAGCAGCCAAACTTCCTTTGAATTCTACCCTATCATCCTAAACAAGCTTACATCAAAGACTACATGGGATAACATAGTATTAAATACACAATGCCTGAAAAATAAAAGATGGAGCGTTCATGGCTGGAAAGCTTTTGATCATAGTTCTTACCTGGAATTAAACATTAACAACTTCCCCATTGTTATCCCTTTACAATATCATATTATCATCAACAATTTTGATACTATTATCAACAAAACTCAATACCAGATATCATGAGTTAACAAAAGAGCTTCTAGTTGATTGCTTGAGCAGTTAAAAATAGCAGCCAAACCTTCAAATCATGTCCTGTCTTCTTAAACCCTTTTGATACCAACCTGCCTGAGAGTGCCCCAGGGTCTATGACACAAACTTACTCTTTTAAAGTGGTCTAAATTATAGTCTTCTATCAAAATTTTATGCTAAATTGTTCCAGGCCCTAGTTTAATAATTAAAAAGTTATTTTACTAAATTCTTCATTATTTTAAAACTTAATTGAAATAAAGGCAGTATATGTTAACAGAAAAAAATTGAAATAAAGGCAGTATATGTTAACAGAAATATAACAACAAAAGAGTTAAAAAGAAAAAAAAATAGAGAGTGGCATGTTGCTGCACATAGGAAAAAAGAAGTGGTGGTCATGTCTGGTTTACCTTTGAACATATAGGTCAGTTCAGTGAGGGTTGATCTGGGGGTATACAATAAAAATTACAGACACTGCAGCACTACTACATCAATCACAGTCACTACTATCACCGTTCCTATAAAACATGACTACTAGACAAGACTAGTACCACTACCATCATGAAACATTCTAACTTACAGAACACTAGCATGGCCCTTACAACCACTGCAACTAGTTCACTTCACATTCCACAATCTAAAGTGATCCAATCTAATTCAAGAGAAGCAAAGGGATTATAAAGAAGAAAAAGCAAGAAAAGGAAAAAGTTAAAAAGATTAAAAAAAAAAAGGATTTGTCAGAGATTGAAACAAAAATTTCAAGACAGTAACTTAATAAGGCAGCTCAAGATTAAAGAAATCTTAGACAAAGAGTTACACACACCGTAACCCTAATGCCATTAACCTAAATAACCAACAGACAATGAACTTAACAAGGGCGCTCTGACATGATTGTCCAATTTGCTAGATATAGTAGGCAAATCTCTCTCAAATCACCCTTCACCTGATGAGGAGAATAATAGATGGGGAGGTGCATTGAGAGATACAAGAAGCTGAGAGATTAAAATATGATGGGAAGAACAGAAACAAATTTATTGCTGTAGGGGAGATCCAGATTCTTCCTGAGTCATATAGACCCAGTTTCCATGGAGTATATATTACCCACATAGACAGAGCACTGGTCCATTGCAAGATTACTCACTTTTACTAGCTGAATGGAGAGGAGTAAAATGAAATAAAGTGTTTTGCTCAAGAACAAGCACGTTGCTTGGTCCAGGAACTGAAACCACAATCTTAAAATCAAGAGTCTACCACTCTAACCACTAAGCTATGTGCCTTCACAGGGGAGATCCAGGGTACACCATACAATGTATGGTTGGGTGGGATATATTCAAATACACTGGAAATTTTCTCAAAGACGTTTTTTTTTGCAATGAAGAACATATAGTTAAGTGCAGGCTACCATACTTAATGTACTAAACTGAAAATAATTTTTTAATCAACTGAAATTATACATGTAACAAGAAGTCATTAGGGTTAATGAAACTTAATATCAAAAGGGTCAAAGGAGAGAATTAATGAAATTTTAGTCAGTCAAGAATTAAATGCAAACATTCAGGGAGAGAGAATATGGTCTTTGGCAGCAATGATGATAAAGACTCTGGACATGTTTCAGTGACTCACTCCCTTCATCCATGCATTTGATTTTTGGTTGAGTGAAATTTCGGGAATAGATTTCTTGCCTTTTTAAAGATTAACCAGTAATGGCTTCTACAACAGGTACAAGGGCTGCAATTTAGGAGAGAAGGTTAGTTGATAACACTGACTCCAGTACTTGACTGGTACTTTACTTTATAGACCCTAGAGGGTTGGAAAGTGAAGCTGACCCCAGTGGAATTTGAATTCAGAATGTAAAGAGCTAGAAGAAATACTGCAAGGTACCATTATGTCCAATATTTTTAGTGGCAGATAGGCAGTAACACTAATAATGACTTTTCTTATCAATATAACTATAACTTCACAGTTGATTTAAAAGGGTTTTTTTTGTGGGGAGGGGCTCACTAACTTATGTATGATAGACACTGGTCATCACACATGTACACATGCTTTGCCTCAGAAAAGAAATGGGAGGTGGTCAAATGATTGCGACTGGAATAGCTTTTGATCATAGGTCTGCTTGATCAGCACTGACCTGGGGTTATACAGTAACAACAAAAACATCGTCTTCACTATTGTCACCAGGGAAAGAAAACAATTATAACCAAATGCCAAACAACCAAGTATATCAAGATGACAAATTGTCGGTTATGCTCCCTGATGGTCACCAAATAAAAGATTGTCGGTGATTACTTGCCGGAAAGTAAAAGCTTTGGACTGAGCAAACGCTTGATCTCCATCTATGTACCAACGACTCTCTTTATTAGACACCAGCAAGTAGTAAATCATTACCTGTCTTTTATCATGTTCAAAAGGAAAAAGGTGGTGGTGCTAGCGAGGGGAAAGGAAGCAGTGATCCCAGTCTGAAGATGAGCTTTGTAACTGCTTTGCTAACCAGTGGAGTATAAGTAATTGATATAACATTAACAAGTAGAAGTAGTAGTAGAAGCAGCAATGACAGCTGCAGTTTTCAAAAGTAGTAGAACTAATAGTAGTGGTAGCAGTGGTAAGTAGTATTAGTAGCAGTGGTAAAAGTAGGAGCAATAGAAGTGGTAGCAATAACAGCTGCAGTATCAGTAGTAGTATGGGGGAAGGTAGTAATGTACAAAAAAAAGAAGTCTAAGGAAAAGTGGGTAGTGTAGGAGAAGGATTATTGATATTTACAGAGACTGGTGATCTCTACCCTGTATCTACACAAGCACAGTATGTATGGGTGGGTGTGATAGAAAAGGGTAGAGGAGAATAGGTGAGTTATTAAGTGACCATGGCTAATAGGCTTCCATCTTATGCCTGTATCAGCAGCATCAACATAAAAGGACATGTAGTTTTAAGTACATTATGTCTGAAAATTAAATGGAGAGGTCATGAACGGAATGTCTTTGATTATAAGTCCTCTGGATAACGGATGAAAATAACACTGTCAGAACTAAATACCTTCAGCACAAATCTCTATATTGTTGCTCAACCAGCTGTAAGTAGCAACCCAATTTCCCTCAATCCTTGCCCTTCGGGGGGGGGGGGGAGAAATGGGACACATTGTTTTATATGGTCATAACTAGAATATCTTTAATCATAGGGTTGCTGAATCAGGGATGACCTGGAGTTAAAGAACAACAGGACAAAACAAATCACAAAGACTATCAAGTTACTGGGCACTCTTCAGCCATTTCTTTGAGACAATGTGGCCACCCACTGTTAGATATAATAGCCAAATTTCCCTCACATAATAGCATTACCATCTAATGAAAAAAAAAAAAAAAAAAGAGAAAAAAGACACACTGAGCTATGTGATCCTAGATATGCCACGCTTAATTAAAAGATGAAATGGTAATTTGCTAGAATGTCTTTGATTTTGGATTACTGGGTCAGGACCTACCTGGCACTAGACAATAACAACAAGGAAGACCACATTTGGTAATGTAGTCCTAGATACACTATGCCTAAATAAATGCTATGAATTTCAATCCCATTTCTGCTCAATAAGGCTAAACAACCACCATCTTGTTTTGCTTTTTATTCTGCGAACATACACCTGTCCCGGAGGTATTTCTTCATCCATTAGCTAGATTGGAACTTCTTGCTTTCTCAAAATGCCAGCCAAACTAAATTGTTGCTGCTGATGAATTCAACCTAAAAACTATCGAATCAGCAACAACAAAGAAATAAATATATAAATAAAAAAGCTGCAGTGACTGGTTCATTGTGGCCAGAGTTTTGTTGTGTGTTAGTTCTGTACGGTGCCATGTAACCGTTCTGGTCCATTATCGATCACAACTGCAGTCTATGTTATACCAAAGATGCGACGGTCATAGACAGTAAATACAGGAAGAAGAAAACGAAGTAAAAGAGAGAAGGAGGAAGAAGGAAGTGGAGGGGGAGACAAGACTTAAAATCATGTGACTTTGTTATTAATAATAGAAAAGTCAATGCTTGCTTGAAGCCAGCCAAGGTGAAAAGAATACAACAACAGTGATGATGACGAGGAGGAGGAGGAGGAGGAGGAGGAGGAGGAGGAGGAGGAGGAGGAGGAGGAGGAGGAGGAGGAGGAGGAGGAGGAGGAGGAGGAGGAGGAGGAAATGATTTCTAGTTTTGGCACAAGGCCACATATTTACAAAGGATGGAAACAAAGTTGATTTTATGAAGGCCCCCCCCCCGGTAATTTTATTTGGCTGTTACTTATATTGATCCCAGAGGGATGAAAGACAATGTTGACATTGATGAGATTTGAAACAGGAATCTAAAGAGTTGGAGCTCAATCATGCAACACCATTTAGCCTGGCACTTTAAACAGTTTCTGTCATCTGACCACGAAGAAACAATCACAAACACACACACATACCACTGATATATGCAACAATACCAACATAAAAAAAAGGTAAAGATGTATGGATAAAATCCCTCAGTAGATTTGCAATCCTTGGGAAGATTATAGAAGTAGCAGAGAAATAGGGGGTAGAAAGAGATAGAAAATCCAGCAGTTATGCTCTGAAATTGAGGTGGGTGATGACAACTGATCACAAAGGTGATGAGAACAACACCAAAACCTCAGCCACAGAAGCTTGCAATACCACCACCAGCATTCAATCAACACTATTAACACTTGGTCTAAAGTCACATGGCTTGTTTGAAATAATAGCCAAATTTCCTTCAAATTGTACCTGTGATATTAAAGATTAAAACAAACTAAAAAAAAAAAAAAAAAAAAAGCAGGCACAAGCATGGCAGTGTGGTTAAGAAGTTTACTATGTGGTACCTTCAGCAAGTGTCTTCTACTGTAGCCCTGGGCCGACCAAATCCTTGTGAGCAGATTTGGTAAATGGAAACTAAAAGAAGTCTATCATGAGTGTTTGTTTGTGTTGTGTTTATCTCCCACCCACCCTTGGCAACTGGTGTGAGTTTGTTTATGTCCCTGTAACTTTGTGGTTTGGGAAAAGAGATTGAAAGAGTAAGTACAAGACTTGAAAAAAAAAAAAGTACTGGAGTTCATTTGCTTGAACTAAACCCATTCAAGGTGGTACCTCAGCATGGCTGTAGTCCAACGACTGAAACAAGTAGAGGATAAAAGAAGATAAAGGACACATTGGGTAATTTACTGCATGATATAATATACAAAATGCTGCTATGGTCACAGTCAAAACTCCTTAACATACAGGTTTGTTCATACTGAGCTGTCCTTGGGCTAAACAATAAGAACAACCATTACCAATAACACCATTCAGTTCCTGATTCACTGCCACCATCACACAACATTGTACAATGTGTCACATAGCAGAGTGTAAAGAGGGGGGAGAAAAGGAGTGAAACAATGGTGTTAAGAATGTGAGGTTTTATCAGATTCATGTGATTCCCCGGCGGAGGGGGGGGGGAGAAGGTTGTTGTATAGCTATGTTATAAAAAATATTAAGTACTGCAAGGGTAGATCATGAATTTATAGCCTCAGTGTGTAGCACAGCTTTGTACCCTTATATTTTTGAAGATATTCAGGTGGAGGTCAGTGCCCAGGACATTTGCAGGCTCTCTCAGACTGATGTGAATGATGTAGGACAGTGGTTCTGACCATTTTTCTTACCTATGGATCCCTTTGATTTCTATTTTACTTGGGCAGTCCTTCATGATCATTTGACATTTAAAAAAATCCTATTAAGTTTTTTTATAATTAAACATTAGGAATTGTATAAAAAAAAATTGTTAAAATATTTTGTGTATAATCAATTTATTGCACAAATTTTAACGAAATCTTATATGGGGTCCCCAAAGGTCATATGTACCCTGGTTTAGATCCACTGATGTAGGTGGTCATCTGTAAACTGGTGTCTGAAAGGAAACAGAGTGGTGGAAGAGGTTTTTTTGTCTTTGTAACTAAGAAGTTTGCTTCACAACCATGTGGTTTCATGTTCAGAGCTATGGTGAGGGAAGTGACAAGTGTCTTCTGCTATAGCTTTAATCCTTTCATTACCAACCCGGCTGAAAACGGCTCTGGTTCTATAGTACAAATGTCTTGTTTTCATAAGTTTTGAATTAAAATCTTCCACCAAACCTTAGTCACAATTTATGTTCCTAAGACTAGTTCAATGATAACTAAGTTATTTTACTAAATTCTTTGTCATATTTAAAGTAATTGAAAGAAACACAGAGCATCTCAAAATACAGTAACGAAAGGGTTAAGCCAACCAAAACCTTGTGAATGAATCTGGTTGACAGAAAGTGAGAGAAGCTCACTGTGTGTGTGTGTGTGTGTGTGTGTGTGTGTGTGTGTACATGTACTCATGTTTTGACATCATGTGATAACTGTAAATGAGTGTCATTGTCATACAAATGGTGTCCTTTCATTTCCAATCTTCAATGAAAACATGTCCAGCTACAGACAAATAATATCTTGCTTGGAAACGAGTAAAGGTTGGTGACAGGAAAGACATCCAGCTATAGAAAATTGGTTGTTAAAAAGGATGATGATCATTATTACTACTGACAGACAATATTCTTCTATTCAAATGTGAGGAATGTAACCCAGTTGAAAAATTGAGAAATTATTGTGCCTAATTTACATATTCAAAATTTGAATATATAATTAGCAAATGGGCATATCTGAGATTTCAAAATATGCAAATTAACATATTTAATTAGAAATTAAACTTCTTGTTGTTCTAAAAGAAACTGCTTAGCACAAATAATCAGTATTAGTCTGATTATGTGCTGCTAATAGAATTTGAGGCATTTCATTCAAGCATATTAAGTAGCTGAACTTTTAAGTCACTTTTCAAGCGACTTAACATTTGCAGGTAAACATTTTTTTGCTGGAATCCATATTTTTAAGAGTCTGCAGCACAAAGCATGCAATAAATATTATGTTTCACTTGCTTTAAAAACCCAAAACCTTGTGGAAAGTAATCCTGATTTGGTTGATTTTCATGGTCAATTTATGTACCCTGCATTAAAAAAAAAAATATACAGAAGTTTTAAAATCACCCCACCACAATTTATTATTTTTTATCAGGTGCAGGTATAATTGTGATTAAGAAGCTTGCTTTAAAACTACATGGCTTTGGGTTCAGTCCCACTGCACAGCATCTTGGGCAAGCATCTTCTGCTATAGCACCAGGACAATGAATACTTTTTGAGTAAATATGGTAGATGGAAACTGTGTGGAAACCTACATTATATACATATATATATGTGTGTCTCTCCTCTCACCATTTGACAACCAATGTTGTTTCGTTCATGTCCCCATAACTTTGCGGTTTGGCAAAAGAGACTGATAGAATAAATACCAGGCATCATCATCGTCATTTAATGTCAGCCTTCCATGCTGGCCAGGCAGGAGCCTGCACCAGACTTCTGTGTCTGTTTTGGCAGGGTTTTTACAGCTGGATGCCTTTCCTAACACAAACCATTCAGCAGAGTGGACCGGGTGCTTTTTATAGGCGAGGTCAGTTTTGGCAAGGTTTTCTACAGCTGGATGCCCTTCCAAATGTCAAGACTTTGAAACAAGTAAAAAAAAAAAAAAAAAAAATTAGATTTCAAGGGATGTTTTGTTTTATTCTGAAAGAACTTTAAATCACATTTAACCTTCTAAAATCTAGAACACATTGTCCAATATATATAAGTGATTTTCACCAAATGAAATCCATAAACAGAGTCTTTAAAATGCAGCCTTTATTTACTTGCTTCATGTCTTTGAATTTTTGGTGTACGACACCTGGTTATAGGTCATATGAAATCAAAGTTAATTCATAACTGTTCAGTCAGGTTTTTATACAATATGGTGGTGGTCCAATAGAAGAAGCAGTGATGTGGTTTCATATGGATGACAGTCAAGCTGGCAAGCTTGAGTCAGAAACTCGAGTTGTTAGTACAAGCACAGTCAGTCAAGTTTCTAATCAATAAGCATTTAATCTCGCTCTCTCCCTCTAAACTAATCCACTGGCTGAGTTTTTAGGTTAAGTTTTATTCATTAATCAATATCTCTCTTCTTATTCATTAGTGTACTTCTTCATAATTATCATCATCATTATTATTATTATTATTATTATTATTATATTTAAACCATTATCACTATAATCAACATCATCCTCATCTTTACCATAATTACATTTATAACTATCATTAAATTTATCAGTCTTCTTTATCATATTCATAGCTTTCACGATGATGATGATGATCATCATCATCAATGGAAATTTTTTTTGGCTTGGTAGCAAGGAGTGAGATGGGGGAGAGAAAGTGGTATAGAGAGAGTATTTAAAAATTTAGAAATGTCTAGTCTTTCTAGTCATTGGCAGAGGGAAGCTGGCTGCCTGGTTGATAGGTGAACAACAATGGTTCCCTATACACACTGACCTTAATTAATACACAGGTATGGCTGTACACAGCATGTTTGCACAGGTTATGATACCTGGCTTTATACATTCACACTAGCACACACACACACACACACACACACACACACACACACACATATTTATTTTCCCCTCAGCAAGTTTCACTGATCTGAATGGTCTAGTTGTTCAGTCAATGGAACTACCTAAACCATATATTCTAAGTTGCTGAATACTTCGCTGATATTAGTACTCTTAACATAGTTCTCACACAAAACCCACGATGACAGTGTGTAACAAGGCTGTCTCTAGTACATTTAACCCTTTGCCATTCAGATTATTCTATCAAACAGAATTCTTGTTTATTCACATGATTTTGAAGCCATCATGCATTATCTTGTAGCTTTGAAATTTCTATGATGTGACGTGATAGTATATTTCTACAATGGCATTGTAGAGTAGGTGTGAGAGACCAGATCTGGTCAGTTTGAACATAAAGCCGGTAAAATATTTAGGCAGAATATGATCATTTTAAATGCTAGACGGGTTACATAATGCTCAGGTAAAATCACTATGATCCAGTTGTGGCAAAGTTGCCTCTTGTACCCTTAACAATGTGTAACATCTTGTACCCTTAACCCCTTTGTTACCATATTTGTTAACATATGCTACCTTTGTTTCAATTAATCTTTAAAATAATGAAGAATTTAGTAAAATAACTTTTTAATTATTAAGCTGGGGCCTGGAACAATTTAGTGTAAAATTTTGATGGAAGATTATAATTGATACTACTTTAAAAGAGTAAGGTTATGTCACTGAACTTGGGGTGGTCTCAGGCAAGTTGGTATCAAAAGGGTTAATCCTCAGGCAGAATCACTGTGACAATCTGTGATAAAGCTGTAACTTGTACTCTTAACTGGCTATATCAGGCCAAAATATTTGATCTGTCTTATGTTGAACCTGGCCAGATCCAGCCTCTAATCACAACCCTACAATGTCATTCTAAAACTAAACAATCACATCGTTGAAACCTCTAAACTACAAGATAATGCACGATTAATAAACAAATATTAAATTTGACAGAATATTCTGAATACTAAAAGGTTAACACAATAATCACTAGGACAAGTGGACCTTGTGTATTAGAGTACTCGGTCTTCAACAGATACTTGCATTATTTATGTAATCCCTTGACAGAACCAATGAGACACTGTGCATGTGAGACAAGACTGGTTCTTCGAATTATGCATATAGTCCATCTGATGGGCTTCCATGCAGTTTCTGTCTACCCAATTTTAGTAACAAGCTTGGGTCAATCCAAGGCTTTTGAAGACATTTGCCTGAGGTGTCAGGTAGTGAGACTAAACTTAGACCCATGTGAATGTGAAACAAACTTCTTCACTGCACACACACACACACAGAGTGTACTAAATATTTTACAGTGTTTTATTTTTTGTCTTTATAGGTTCTGAATTACAGTCTTTTAGGGGTTGGCTTTTGACTTCCATCTCTGAGGTAAGAAGAGTGCAGAGTCTATAAATCATATACTTTAAATAGATATCTATTTAATTCTTTAACATTTAAACTGACCATATCAGGCCCAAACATTTTACTTGCTTTCTGCTCAAATTGGCCAGATCCGGTCTCTCATACCTACCCTACAATGTCATTCTAAAAATAAACAATCACTTCATCAAAATCTCGAAGCTAAAAGATAGTACACAATTAATTGAAATCAATGTAAATCAATAAGCATTAAATATAACAGAGCACTTTGAATGCTAAAGGGTTAACATTACTGGATGGCAGGATCAGAAGAGTACCAATTGAAATGCATCATGGTAGCTGTTTTTAACCCTTTACATTCTGAGCTCAAATCCTGTTGTGATGTCTTTACCTTTGACCTTAAAAGATTCAATTAACACCAACTTCATGAAATTTTCCCTGCTCCTAAATTTGTGACATTATTACCATTGAAAAACACAGTTGCATTACTGAAAACTGTGTCTTTGAATTCACTTGTGTGCTTATGTTCTGGAAAATAAATCCTGTAAATTCTTTCCAAAATCTCCCCATATTTTGGATGAAGCTTGTAGAGTAAAAACATTTTTATTTATTTTATTTCACTGCTAGAAAATGAAGTGACAAGAACCAAAAGGTTTCAGCTGTCTGAACCAAATAACAGATATTTAATATGTACAGAAGGTTTCCCAGTGAGAAAATGACTGGTGTAGTACATTTGTGTGGATGTAAACTAAAGAAAGAAAAAAATCGCCATTTGTCCTCTGTGCTTGAATGGGCCACTACACAACATCTCTCAACTAGACTGCCATCATGTTCACCACCAATGTTAGTCATTACCATGATGACCAACAATATCTCCATGACCACAGAACTATCTCCACCACAGCCATCAGTAACACCACTGCTGCTGCTGCCACCACCAGTGATGTCACTAGTCTTCACCAAAACAATGAGTGATGTCAATGAAAGCCAATCAATATAGCCATTATAGATAAATCATGTTATAACATGAAAACATGGAAAAACTTGTGTAAATTATCATTATCGTCATCTCCAGAGAGCTGTATTAGTCATTGTAGCATCCTCCTCCACCATATACACACACACACACAAAGTATATGGTGTGAAGACAATTTATAAAGAAAAGGTGACAAACTTACAGGTGTCCAGTAGTAGGGTCCCAGTGGGTGTGGCATTAGATTACCAACCTATAGGTTCAAACATACTGTGGTCATTTTGAATCAGCACACCTGTATTCTGATTGTTTCAATTTGTCTAGGTGTTAGAAATAGGTATCAGATAACCTCTGTGTGTGTATGTGTGTGGGTGTTTCTCCTTCTTACCCATGCAAGCATAGAAAAGCAGATGTTATAACAAAATGATGAACAATGACGATGAAATCTCACACATACATATTGGTCTACATGCTTAGCTCCAGTGGGCTTTTTTTTTAGTTGCTAGTGCTTAGTTCTCGTTTCATCAGTAGATGGAACCTCAAGGGTCTACTTCTAATGAGACAAAGGTGTACAATGATTATGATAAAATGAGTAGTAGCCATGTACTTTATTCAATCCAAATTATCCCTACATTCTGGCCTCAAGAAACTAAGGGCCAAGTACAACACAAAACATTAGTACATAATATATATAATATATATCAGCTGTGTACATTACACTGATGACATCTAAGTAATACTCAAGTATTGTTTTGATATCAAAGGGGGATTTTATGAAGTGACGGACCAAATCTCTCTTGAATTGTACCCTACCCTGTTTAAAAAAAGATATAAAATAAAGTGGTTCTAGATATGATAAGTCTGAATAATAATAAAAGGAAAAAATTTGGCTGAATAAAAAAAGACGGATGGTTGGAATGTCTGGAATGATCACAAGTCTATGCAAGTAGAGCTGACCTGAGACTAAACAACAACAGTTTTGCTATCATTTACATACCATACATGAATACCATTGTATATAGTGCTTTATTTGATGTATAAGACAGAAATCAATCCTAGATATGGCACCATTCTAAAAATGGGTTAACTTAAATCATCTTACTGAGAAATAATCAATTAAAATAGTGTAGAATAAAGGGCTATGTCTAGAAACAACAAAATACATGCAACAGATTTGAACTCATGGCCAAAAAGCAGCGCAATCCAATATCCTACATATAGAACCATCTTGTTGTCTCCACACTGTAACAATGATTCTCTTTTACACCCAGCGTAGCATGAACACTCAAAATATTCAATATATTGAAGTATATTGATATGTTTAAAACAAACAAACACATGTTCCACACTTTAGTTTTTCTTGTTGAATCTCATCTAAAAAGAATACTTAACAGTTGACAAACTAATATCAGTATACAAATTAGCTTGGCTGTGTCTAAACTAAGTAGTATTTCCTCTGTAGCAATAAGTATGCTCCTCTCCGCCCTTCTCTCTCTTTCTCTCTCTCTCTCTCTCTCTCTCTCTCTCTCTCTCTCTCCTGGCAGAGTTAAGTGGAACCTACTGGTGGCTAAGATGACAGTCATTCTGATACCTACATGATTTTGCTAGCCAAGACTGTGGAGTAAGTAGCCAACAGCAAGAATATGTTTCAAACAAATAAATATGGAAGAGTTAGTGTGAACATATTTAATGCATGGAGCATTAATCAAAATTAGAAATAATCATGTTGATAAAGAAACAAAAAAATGCAAAACAATAAGCAATATTAATCCATGAATAATATTGATATAATTATTTCATCTATTATGAGACACAAATCAGGGTTTGTTTCAGTCTTTTTATGGCCTCCTCAGTCAATACACTTTCCTTTACCAAAATAGCGATGAAAGAATCACTAAGTAAATGTATAACACTGTACACTAGTTGCATGGAATAACAGAATTGTTTAGAGAATCTTCAATGGCAATGATGATGACAATTCATATTAAGTTTTATGAGATTTAAGAAATATCTCTCCACTCCAAACATTACAAAATACTCTTTCATGTATGTACGTGTGTGTGTGTTTTCAGGCAAGTAAACATATCTGATAGGTGTAACATAAGACTGTTAACAAGACAGTGAAATCTATGTGAAGCTGAGGAGGTCTCATAAAACCAAAACATACCTGGAATTATCTCTCATACTTACTGAAATAAAATAATGCTTATCATTAAGCTTATATCTTTTCCTCATTAAATATGTATTTCTAATTAGTAATTTTTTTTTCAATCACTACATTAAATATGCCAACACTGACTTTACTGTTTTCATGTGAATCACATATTTAAATAACTACCTCAGTGATTTTTTTAATCACCAATTTGACAAGCATGTTGAAATCAGTGCTTGGCTAAAGAGGTCTAATAAGAGTGAAGCAAACTTGGAGTTTATCTCTACTACATGCAAAAATGATTAAAATAATATTGTCTTACATCAGAAATAATACTAAAACTTTTTTGATGCCTCTTACTTTATATTTCTACATATGCTCTCCATATATCTAGTATCTACATTTTGGAGCAAGACATCTCAAAGATTCCATACTCTATCAAGTTGTATTTGCTAGCATGTTTGAACTTAGGACAACAAAACTATTCAACTGAACATCAACTGAAAGTGTTAAAAGTCTTTATGCAAAGAATTATTATTAATCCTTTTGCTAACCAAAGTCATGTTGACCCCCTGTACAGTGTATTTTAGAAACAAGGGTAAATTTTATACACAAGAATACTATTGGTAATTTACATAGAAAAATTTCAGTTGTGAATTTAGTGTATGAAGTATATATTAGTACTATATACTGTATTATGTTAGTTAAGACTACAAATGATCTGCTATTGATAATCATGTAAGCCATTGCTACCTGGTTACCAATGGCAACAAAACTGTCAGCACCAATCAAAGATTCTGTGCTATGATGAAAAGTAATACCTGTCTACAAGGTTTTATTAAGGTTTTTGAGTGCAGCCCTTGTACCTGGTTGCCTCTTTCAGATATCCTAGCCGGTCTTTCCTCTCCTCTAACTCAGGGAGACCCAGAGGAAGGAAGCCCCTTGCTAAGTGCAATGTTCACCCAAGTTGACAAACCAGTCTTGGTTTTACTTTTTTTTTCCATGTTGTAGATCTGAGAGATGAGGACAGTAAATGAAACAGCATTGTTTTATATCGTATGGTATCATCATCATCATTTAACATCTACTTTCCATGTTCGCATAGATTGGCTGGCCTGACAGGAGCTGGCAAGGTCAAGAGTCGCACTAGGTTCCATAGTCTGTTTTGGCTTGGTTTCTACAGCTGGATGCCCTTCCTTATGCCAACCACTATACAAAATGTACCGGATCCTTTTTATGTGGCACCATCATCAGTGATCTTCAAGGTATATATTGTGTATTACATACACAATAGAAATATATAGTTTATATACAAAAGTCTTAGATAGGACTCTAGTATGTGAAATATAAACCAAATTTAGGTAACAGCAATATTTAGAAAAATTTCAAATCTGCAGAGCAGACATTATGCTGTCAACACAAGTAAAACTGCATACAAACTATATAAACACTGTATCAATGCTGCATTAGCCATCATTCAAGCTTTAGAAATTTATGCTAACATCAACCTCATTTATATGGGAAAGCATGGGAAAGCTATAGGCATTACTCTTCTTCCTCAAACTAAAATGGTTTTAAAAGCTGACCTATAGTCATACACATATATGGTTTGTTTGTTCAATAGACACCCATATAGTAGTCTGTCCAGTAGATAATACCAATAAACTAGTCAGCAATAAACTGTCCTGCCAACACCTGTGTGAATCTAATTTTAAAAAAATTATTATTGAACAGGTGCTCCTCCTACTCAGTCTCCTGAATTAATCTATAATCAAAGAGCGTATATAACTGAACAAAGAGCATTACGTAAGGCAATATTGCTGTATGCAGATGTATATATATATATATCATTACCATAGTTACAGATACCCTGTTGCTTAAGACAATGATGAATCACTGCTACAATGTCTGGCTGACTGTGAAGGAGGACAGAAACAGTTCAAATCTTATTATCTTCCTTACCAGATCAGATGAGAGAGAGGAAGGGGGAGACAGAGTAGTAACTAGTTACAAGTAGTATAACCTTCCTCCCTATCTATCTATCAATATATATATATATATATATATAAACAATATATGAGTATATGCATATATATGTACATGTATGTATATACGTTCATCTACATGTACATATAGATACATAACTGGGTACATGACATGGCAAAAGAACAAGTACAAAATGGTAAACAAGGTGCAACAAACAAGCAGGCCACATAGAAACATCCCCTTCATCAGCTGCCACCATTAAAACTCCGGCGCTTCGAAGAATATATATATATATATATATATATATATATATATATATTATATATCATACACAAACAGCACATATATACATAGCTGAACTGTTAAGTTAGGAATTAATAAATGATATGTTAAGAACATCATCTCATTTACGATACAGGATGTCCTATAGAAGGAAGTAACAGAGGAATTGCTGGATGAACAGACCCTACTTGAAATAGGTTTGGTGATCACACACTTTTCGTTATAACTCTTCCATCTCCTTAACACCCACATTCTTTATTCCTAGATATATATATTGAATTTAATGATCAGAAATGAATAGAATCAATATGTGCACGTGCATGCACACACACAATAGTAGGTGCTAAGCTCAACTTGAAATTTAGACCTTGCTAATCTACCTAAATGGTCCTTAATTCGGTTGCAATAAACTGTAAATATATGGTTCCGGAAAGGCTACCAATTCAACAGCTCCCAAACTCCATTATACACACACACACGCACACACACACACTCAACAGTTCCATGTAGAACAAAAGGCTATAGATAGATGAGAAATAAATCAATAATTAGTCAGGCTACTTGAAAATAATCAATACATCACAACAACAACAACTACAATAACAAGTACTGCAACAATAAAAGCAACATTGACAGCACCATCGCCTCCACAAACAAAAACAACAACAACAACGGCTATTACAACATTAGTTATTACCATCCAGACTAAATGATTTCTATCAAGATTCACAAGAACAACAAGTAGTATTTCGTAACCTTAATCTAATTGCAAATATTTCCAGTTCACATTAAAGGGTTCCTTTTCTTTCTTTCCTTTTTCGTACTTTTACAAATGGTTTTTGGGAAGAGGAAAGAAGAATGTCACTATGTAGTCTTCCTCTGTAGCTCTTCTCCACAACAAATTCATGTATAGCACAGAAAAAAAATATTAGAAGTACTAAACAAATACAGTAAACCACCAGTCACAAGGTCTTCTTTCACTCTCATACAACTTTACACCTCCCTACTTACTACAAATCCTTTACCTTCACTATCATATATATATATCATCATCATCATCGTTTAACGTCTGCTTTTCATGCTAGCATGGGTTGGACGATTTTACTGAGGACTGGCGAACCAGATGGCTGCACCAGGCTCCAATCTGATCTGGCAGAGTTTCTACAGCTGGATGCCCTTTCTAATGCCAACCACTCCGAGAATGTAGTGGGTGCTTTTACATGCCACCGGAATGAGGGCCAGTCTGGCGGTAATGGCAGTGGCCACGCTCAAATGGTGTTTTCACGTGTCACCTGAACAGGAATCAGTCCAGCAGCGCTGGCAGTGATCTCGCTCAAATGCTTTGTTCACAGGGTGTGAAGGGTAAATTGTTGCAATTTTATATTCTTAATTTTGCGCATGTGCATTGTTTGTTTTTGAGTTTGTTGACTACACAGTATAGTAGGGTCAGTTGGGTACCGTCTGTGAGAAAAACAGCACCATGATGCAATTCACTCTGCCAGAAATTTCGAAACAATGCTGTACTGCTTAACATTCATGCTGGAAGCTCCAATATGAACAGATGGTGAACACACAGGACAACCGTTGGCTTGCCATGTCCCCAAAACATGTACCAAGGGTGATAAAAATCAAACATCCAGTCAACATCATGGTGTTTGGAGTGGTCATTAGTGATGGCAATGTTATGCCTCCATTCATCTTTCCACATGGCTTTAGACTCAACATGGAGGACTACATCAAGTGCCTGGAGGAGGTAGTGTTGCCCTGGGTCAAAAGGGTGGCTGCTGGAAGACCCTATGTCCGGTAACAGGACTCTGCACCATGCCCCACAAGCAGGAAAGTCATAGCTGCCAGACTATTTCTGCAACCACATCACTCCTAATATCTGGCGACTTAACTCCCCAGACTGCAACCCCCTTGATTATAATGTGTGTGACGCAATTGAGCGAAAGACTAACAAAACTCCTTGTAACATCAAAGATGAACTGAAGGCAAGGATTATGGCAGCATTCACCAACTTAAGCAAGGGGAACATCCAGAAGAGTTGCAGGAGATTCCGAACTCGTCTGGAGGTCATGGTTGAAGCCAATGGCGATTTTATTGAATAAATTTACTCATTAGTATTCCAAGATATTTTTATGCAATTTTGGTAAATATAGCTGTTAAAATGAGATGTCAGTGTTATTTTCATTGTACCCTGTGTGTGTGTGTGTGTGTGTATATATATATATATATATATATATATATATAGGGTAAAGACCCCCATTCAATCATGAATGACCATGGGATTGCACCTAGAAAGTTCCCCTCCAAGGAACAAGTCCAGGCAAGGTTGTTTATGGAAGACTAGCAGCTGTCCATACATACCAGCCTCCCACTCTCCATGTCACTGATGTTATCCAAGGGAAAGGCAAAGGCCGATACAGTTTGGCACCAGTGACAATGCAACTCATTTCTACAGCTGAGTGAACTGGAGCAACGTGAAATAAAGTGTCTTACTCAAGAACACAACACACAACCTGGTCTGGGAATTGAACTCATAACCTCATGATTGTGAGCCTGATGCTGTACGATGTGACGATGCAACAATGCGACAATGTGTTTGTGTGTGTGTGTATTCTTTTATTTGTTTCAGTCATTTGACTGCGGCCATCCTGGAGCATTGCCTTTAGTCGAGCAAATCGACCCCAGGACTTATTCTTTGTAAGCCTATACTTATTCTATCGGTCTGTCTTGCTGAACCGCTAAGTGATGGGGACATAAACACACCAGCATTAGTTGTCAAGCAATGTTAGTGAGACAAACACAGACACACAAGCATATATAGTAAAAAATGGTTGAGAAACACTGGTCTAAAACAAATGATGGAGATGGGTGGAATGCTTTTAATCAAATGTTTACTGGATCAGGATTTACCTACTGTTAATAATAACATACAATTCCAATATTCACTACAGGTCCTCTACTTGAACTGTCATATATCAGTCATACAAACAGGCATCATCTAAGTCGAACACACATCTAGGCAGCCACCAGACATGTAATGTGACAGTGGCATAGCTTACTAGTCTGCCAGAGTAGATGCCGGTGGCTCCGAAACACAAAACAGATGTCGTGATTCATCTGCTGTGTTCCAGAGAGCGTGTCATCAAAGTGAGGAATTCCTGCAAGGATATCCTTAATATAATCAAAAGAGGATTTCTGGGCAGGAAGTGAGTAAACGCTGGGTAGTTGACATTTGAAAGGAGAGCTGATTTAGAAGAATGATAGTGGTGGGGATGGTGGGGTTTGGGATAATACCAAGGGTGTTAATGGGGATGATGTTTGGTTGTCTGAGAGAGAGAGAGGGAGAGAGAAAAGATAAATGTGGGAGATGTCAATCTAGTAACTGTAACACTGAGATGGGTGTTGAACCTAATAAATACTAAATGAAGTATGATATTTGAAATAAGAGATGACCATGCTAGATTATGTATTACACACGATGTTACACAGCATTACAGTATATTACCCCACATCATATGCCACAACACACATGTCAGTGACAATGTTATAAAATGATTTAAAGGTGTAAATTAGAAATGAAGGAGCATTTAATTAAATGAACAATTAACATGAGAACTTTGTCATATAACACACACACACACGGAGGTACACATATACATACAGAAAACCACAAATAGGGCTCCATATAGATATAGAAACAAACAGGTGAATAAGTATATACACACAAACACACATGTACCAGCAACCACACTCACACATTCATAGGCATACCTAAATAAAAACTCAAATGTATAAGCATGTGTATACTAACATAACTAATTAAGCATAAGATCCGCTTTCATGAAAGAGGAGAATGTATATCTTTGAAACGGAAGCCTCAACTCTCTATCATCCAATTAATTAATTAATGGCTTCAAATTTTGGCACAAGGCCAGCAATTTTAGGGGAGGGGTTAGTCAATTACATTGACCCCAGTGTTCGACTGGTACTTATTAACAATACTTCATCAATTCTGAAGAAATCAAAGCTTAAAAATGGTTCAGAGAAACTAAATGAACAATCAACATTATCGAATGAATTTTTTTGTGTGTTTGTGTGTATAAATATATATACTGTTTATGTGCAAATGTGTGCCTCTCTATTTATAAATATATATTCTTTATTTGGTGACTAGTTAACAGAGTTATTTCTGTTTCAGTTCCGGCTGGGCTTCTTTCAGAACTGGTAGTCAAAATACATAAACACATGCACTAGCATTAGTTGAGTTTTTCCAACAACTTTACTGTTGGTAATGTTGATAAAACATAGATGTTTTCTTTTCATAGTTATTACCCATAGGAATATCTGCATCCACTTCAACATGGTACAGCACTAAAACACACATGGTATGTGGTAGACGCATATCAAAGCGTTGTTATGATGGCTGCTGATAAATAAACTGGCGCCAACTTAAGTGGTTGGGCGAGAACAACCTAGAGCAGGTGAATTCACTCAGAACAGCCAACAGCCCAAGTGTGTGGTCTGTAGCAGCTATACATCAATTATGAACTACCTTTTGAGCACTTTTTGGTATTTTCCATTTGTGGTGCTTCTCTTATTTGAAAACTTTCAGACTTTGGTTTATGGAATCTTAACTAGAAGATTATCATCCACCCACCCCAACACACACACACACACACACACAAAATAAATATATATATATATATATATATATATATATAACTGTAGTTAGCTCCAGAGGATAGAAACATTTCATGCCAGAATATGAATACAATATAGCCAGGCAGAGGTGTTGATAGCCTTAATTTACCTGTGTGTTTGTGTGTACACAGGTATCCTAGCTACATTCTATTCACACAGACAATATGAAGACATCCTACACACACACACATATAACTGTTCCATTTTTGATTGGGCAATGACACAATGATTCATTTGTTTGACCAGTAACAGAACTGAACCCACAACCATTTGTTTCAAGTACAGTAGAGTTTTAGAAATGAACAACTGATTGCAAAGATTCTTGATATCATGGAGTCACAAAAGGAAGGACTGCTGAGGGGAAGTGGTGACATTAATACTTTTCCTATAGCAGGAAAGGCAAACAAATAAAGCATAAGAATTAAGTGGATTGGGGTAGAGAAACAGGAGGTGGAACATTATTCTGGACCATTTTCTATTAGAGTTTAGAAACAGAGTATTGAGAATAACATCTCTTTCTCCTCCCTATTCTCTGTCTCTCTGTGTCCAACCATCTCTGTTTAACTATCTCAATACCAGTCCACTTGTCAATCTGTCTGTCTGCCCCCCCCCACTCCACTGGTCTGTCCATCTGTCCTAAACATCACTCCACCTGCCCCTTCACCCCTCACACTTCTTACACCACAATGCACAACACCATACTTGCACCACAAAGAACAGATATTACAGTACCTCAAATTTCGGACTTCCTGGTGGATGAAGTCGGCGGTCAGTCTTGATAACGTAATGAGCTGATGCTGGAGTAAGGATAGCCGTCATTCTCTGACTGTACTTAGAATCCTGTGCTGTCTGAAGAGACGTGGCGAGAGTGACCAGAAGAATGTCCTCTCTCTCTTTGCCTCTCTCCCTCTCTAGCTTTCTTTCTTTTGCTGTCTTTGAGTAGTGACCAGTGACGTCAACACACACAAGTGCCAGTGGTGTGACTATTTTAAAATGTTATTGTAAATACCAACTTCATTGCAGAACTTTCACTCTTGTCTCAAGCACCGAAATACCTGCTGCTAGCTGTCAGCCTCTTTTTCTTCCTCGAATCCCACAATGACACCCTCCTGCTCGTGTGCAGCTCTCAAACTAAATGGGCTACCTTAGTTAAAAACGGAGGATAGAGAGAAAGAGATGGAGGAAGATACAGACAGACAGATAATGATAGAGAGGAGAGAGGGAGGGAGGGAGGGAGGGAGAGAGAGAGAGGGAGAGAGAGAGAGGGAGAGAGGGAGAGAGAGAGAGAGGGAGAGAGAGAGAGAGAGAGAGAGAGAGAGAGAGAGAGAGAGAGAGAGAGAAAGAGATAGAAAGAGTGAGAGTGCATGCATGAGTGTGAATGTCAAGACTTAGTTATTGCCACCAGGTATTTCTATCCATCTGCCTGTCAGATCAGAGCCTGCACATACACCCACTACCACCTCCGCTAATATCACTACCAAGATTATTTATTACCACCATAGAGAACACTACCAGCACTAACAATCACAACCAATCCAGTAACAAATACAACTAATAATATCAACAACAACAATAGTAATTTGTCAGTAAAGAGGTGGGATGTAAATTGTAAAGGAGGCAGGATAAGTGGGTGTTTCAAAAAGTTTTTAAAAATTTTTATGTGAGATTTTCTTTTTTGTTTTTGTTTTAATTTTAATTTTTTATAAACATGCTTGGGATAGGATAATTCTTCTTCTGTAGATTAAGATTATCTGATTAGTGTTATTCAGATATGAAAAGAAAGTTGCCAAAAGGGAATGTTAATTAAGCAGGAGGAGCTGAGCAAAAGCATGAACCCCACCAACCCATCCACTTCACTCGACAAACCTACACTGCTAGCCAGTCGACGACTGATGACCCAACGCCCTCACCATCGAATCAACAGCGCCAACAACAACGTTGTCAGCTTAACACAGCAAATTAATTACAATGTTCAACGACAAACAGAAGATTATTAAGAAATAATGGGATTAATTAGGAGGAGGGGGAAGGAGAATGAGAGAAAAAGAGAGAGGAAGGGATAGAGGAAAGAAAGACAAAAGAAAGTGCAACAGGCTATAAGTAAGTCTTTTGTCTCTTGACACAGACATCTGAACGCTTGCAGTTCCATCTTAGTGCTTCAGTTTGTTGTATTGTGGATTACAGTTTAGACAAGTAGTCACCTATTTTTTAAAAAATTTTATATTACCAATAAAAAACGGTATTGTTACACAGGAAGTTGGGGAGGAGAAACATTTGGCTTTTGTCAGCAAAACTCACAAACATGAAGGAGGGTAAAGAATTAAAGTTGTTGACATCTGTTTTGTCGTGGTATTAATGTCAGTTTGGCTAGAAAAGACTGTCCTGTTGGCTTTCTGTGCCTACTTTTATTACAGTTAGCCTGCTGAAAGATCCACAAGTTCTTAGCTCACTCTCATACTAATTAATACATCATAGAAGATTACAGGAAGCAATTAACACTGTAATACAGCTCATACTCCATACAAACACACTAAAATATTACATACCACACACACACACACACCATACTAACCCACACAGTATTGCAGTTTATTATACACCACACATACTAACAACATACATAGTACTTCAGTTCACACTAACCAACAGGGTAGGGAGGAACAGTGACCTGGTTACTCAGCCTGCTAGAAATAGCAAACAAATTACATCTTGCCAACTTAACAGAGACATCTAGGACACAGGGGTGGCTAATGTAGTTTTGGGTATATAATTCCTGGCAATTAGACATGGTAGTCCTAGCTGGAACATTTCTGATTAAGGACTGCTCACTCAGGAATGGAGTTAAATAACAACAAAGTACAGTATTTCACATACTGTACTGGAGGTAGCTACTAACCTTGGTATGGACTTGTGAAATGAAGAAAACACACATGACGTTGAGGATGATGATTATGTTCGACATCCAATGAATTTGTTGAAATTATATATTAAAAATAGATTCTGAATTTGAACCAAGCCAAACAACATGCAAATATGTGTATGCATGTATTTATATACAGACTTGGAAACAGCTTGCTTGTACAAGTGCAGTCAATCAAAAACTCTATATACTAGTAGCAGAAAGCCAGTAGGTTCAGGGATCATCAGGAGAGAATGCAGGACCTTATGTGTATGTGCATGTGTGTGTGTGTGTATGTGTGGGTTTCAGTACAACAGTTACCATCTACCAAATTTAACTTACAAGCCATTAATCAAACTGAGGCTTACAGCAGAAGATGTTTGTCTAAGTTGCCATGCATTTACTTTTTAACCATACAGCCGTAAGTTTATATATATATATATATATATATATATTGGGTCATCCCATGAATAATGTATTTTTTTCAATTGCATGAACTAAAAGTCAGAGGAGGATGGGATAAACTACCTGCATCAACTTGCTATAAAAGCAGGTAGTAATTTTACCTTGCCTTATTCTTAGTGCAAGTTTTGAAGAGTGCAATTCGATTTTAACAGTTATTTTTCCAAAACTATAATGGCAGTGACAAAAGAGCATATTCCGCATATTTTGCTTTATGAGTTTGATAAAGGCAACAACACAACGTAAAGTGTGAGGAATATTAATGCAGTATATGGAGATTCGACAATAAGTGTAAACCAGTGTCAACGGTGGTTCCAGAAATTATGAGCCAGGAACTACAGCCTAGAAGACGAGCCTTGTCCTAGATCTGTAGAGCTCAACAAGGATATCCTGTAAACCCTGGTGGAACAAAATCCCATTGTACTGTTGAGGAACTACTAGAGAAGCTTGGATTTGGTCATTCAAGTCAATGCTAAAAGAAAAATGACCATCTCTGGTTTCAAGACGAAAGGTGCTCTTCCATCAGGATAATGCTCAGCCACATACAGTGAGGATGACATTCCAAAGGCTGGAGTAGTTTGAATGGAAACGATGTCCCAGCCACCATATTTGCTGGACATTGCCCCATCTGATTATCATTTATTCCACAGTCTTCAAAATCATTTGGATGGAAAAAGTTATGAATTCTGTAGACAAGGTCAGAACAGTACTGGAGGAGAATTTTTCATCATGAACAAGTGAATTTTGGAAGAGGTGCTTTGCAAGTCTACCAGATAGATGAAAGAGCACTGTAGAAAATGAAGGAGAGTGTATTTTAGATTAAGAAAGGACTTTACCTTAATTTTGAAAAATAAAAGAAGTATAAAAAAAACCCACATTATTTATGGGGTGACCCAATATATATATATATATATATATATATATATATATATATACATACATATATATTTATTTTTTGAGAGAGAGAGAGAGAGGGAGAGAGAGAGAGAGAGAGAGAGAAAGAGAGAGAGAGAGAGAAAGAGAGAGCTAACTAGATAAATGGATAAATGGATAGACAGAGAGGAAGAAACTACACTGTTCTGTAAACAATCCATGGATAGAGAAAAAGAATAAAGCTTAATATAATGAAGCAGATTAATATAATAAAATTTATTTTTAAGCTGGAAATTCACAAACTGCACCAAGAATTTTTTGTTTTACTTATTTTCGTATTTTCAAGCAATGAAAGATGTAAATCAGCTGATCTTATATTTACTTATGAAATGGAGATCACTGAAAACACAATAACTGCCGACAACAGAAACACTTTAAATTTGGTTGCAGCATTTAACAAGTATTATTCAAGGTTATTTGACGCCCAGCTAGTATGTATTTTGATATGTATGAATGAACCATTGCAATTTATGACAGCTTTATAGTTTTCTTGTTTATTTTGTGATACAAAAATATAGGCACAGGCGTGGCTGTTTGGTAAGAAGCTTACTTTCCAGGTTCAGTTCCACTGTGTGGCATCTCGAGCAAATGCCTTCTACTATAGTCTTGAACCAACAAAAGCTTTGTGAGAGCATTTGGTAGACAGAAACTGAAAGAAGCTGGCGGCGAGCTGGCAGAAACGTTAGCATGCCGGGCAAAATGCTTAGCGGTACTTCGACTGCCATTATGTTCTGAGTTCAAATTCCGCTGAGGTCAACTTTGCCTTTCATCCTTTCGGGGTCGATAAATTAAGTACCAGTTACGCACTGGGTTTGATGTAATTGACTTAATCTCCTTGTTTGTCCCCTCTATGTTTAGCCCCTTGTGGGCAATAAAGAAATAAGAAACTGAAAGAAGCCTGTCACATATGTGTGTGTGTATGTGTGTGTGTGTGTGTGTGTGTCCCACCACTGCTTGACAACAGCGTGGTGTGTTTACATCCCCTAATTTAGTGGTTTGGCAAAAGAGACAAATAGAATAAGTACCAGGCTTTAAAAATTGATAAGTACTGAGGTCGATTCATTCACCTAAAAAGTCTTCAAGGTGGTGCCCCAGCATGGCCACAGTCTAATGATTGAAACAAGATAAAATAAGTAGGAAATTCCTCTTTATGTTGAAAATTGTGAACAGGGTCTAAGGCATGTTAATGATTTGCATATTCCAAATCAATGTGATAGTTTGTTCATCAATCTGACACTGACTACTAGAGTAGTGCAAGGTTTGTTGGGCTTTTTTTTGTCTTTTACAGTGAAAAAGCTAGGCATTCATCAGACACTCTCTTGCTCTTGCACAATGTGCCCAGTGGCAAGATGAAGTCAGAACAGCTGAGTTTGTAAGAGGATGCAAAAGGTTGCCAAACTGGTTGAAGGGATCTCCGGGCCTCACATTAATGTCTAATCTAGTTTGTCCAAAGCCATAAAGCTATGAACCAGATGTTTGCCCTTCCCCATGGCTTGGTTGATAGTATATTTTATTGACCCTAGAAGGAGAAAAGCAAAGTTGATCCTTATGGGATTTGAACTCAGAAACACTATAAGGTATTTTATCTGGCACCCTATTGGTTTACCATCCATCACACCACCACTACCACTACTACTTATGCATATTCCTTATGATTAGGTACAAGGAGCTAATTTTTGCATGGGAGTAATACCTAGTGGGAAGTGAATCACAATATGTTGTTATATGGTATTAAAGAGGGATGAAATTATCTTCTGTTGCAAAGTATGTTTTGTAAACCTTGATATCTGATGTATTCTGGGTATGAAATAGTGACATGATGATACATCATACAGAGAAGGAGGACTGTGGGGTAGTTCCTAGGGGGTGAGACAGGCCCAGTCTTTAGAATGCTATTAGGAATACTTAGAAGGGATGGTGAAAAATAGTTAAGACACATTAGAAATGTTCTCATTTCAAGAACCATTCAACCTGTTATCAGTTTTACTTAAAAAAAACAACAAAAAAAAACCCGGCATACATTAATTGATGACAATTACGATAATGATAATAGGTAATGATGATGTTGATGGTAGGCAATGATGATGGTGGTGATGAGGATGATGATGATGATGACAGCAGCAGAACAGCTGAAGGGCAGACAATTACTTCCAGTTCGTTACACTTCAGCAGTTCGTTGCTAAGGCAACAAGTCACAGATTGGTGATCTCAACTCTTTAGTGGGTAAACTGCATAGACATAAAAATGTTTGGTTGTTGTTGTTTTAATAGTCCAGTGCGTTCCTATATGGCCAATCGCCTCGTTGACATTTAGAATTCTTGACAGAAGTATTTTTTCCTAGAGCTGATATTGATATCCAACAAAATAAATAACATCTTTCAATGATTCTACATAGGAACATACAGACATTCTACTTGTTGCTAAATATATTTTCATTCCTGTACATTAATGATATTTTCTGTCACTCACACAATTTACTCTCGCACCATAGCAACTTAAACAAACAAAAAAATGGCATACATTAATTGATACATTAATCTACCCCCTCACCATAAGCTATTAAGATTAAAGTCTAAAAATTATTTGCAAATGTTTTGTTTTATATGAAAAAAAAAAAATCTTTCTCAACTTGATTAGAATGTACTATGTTGATGAAGTCTAAGACTGAAACATGTCCATAGTTATAATTTGCCTGTAAACAAAGACCAGTTTTTCCATTTCCTAAGCATGTAAATTAATTGAAAGATTAGTTCCTAATTTCCCTAAATTATCTTCCCTTCTCTTTGGGAGTCTCTAACAATTACTGGTATTTAAAAAAAAATTTTCTCTCCAATTAAGAGAGAAATTTCAATTAACTAATAACTGTTTGCTTATAGCTTCCACTCAGACCATTGATTAATTATTATGATGTTAGTAGTATACCATGGATACCAAAATATCAAATGCACAGTGGATTTTTGCCAACAAGGGAACCTCTACTAAGTCATTTGATATACTAGAAATAGCAGCCAAATCTCTCTCAAATAGTCACAAAAGATAAAGGATATGCTAGACAATATAGTTCTACATGTGCAAAAAAACAGGGCGCTCCTGGTTGGAATGTCTTTAATCATAGGTCTGCACTAGCAGGCTCCTTTGGAACTAAACAAAAACAACACAGGGTGGTTAATAAACTGCCATATATTCAAATGGTAGTTAGTAAATATACAGCAGTGGCAAGAGTGTCGATCTGTTAGCATGTCGAACAAAATGCTTAATGGCATTTCTTCTGGCTCTTTATGTTGTGTGTTCAAATTCCAGAGTCAACTTTATCTTTCATCCCTTAGAAAGTATCAGTCTAGTGTTGGGATCAATGTAATTGATTTGTCCACCATCCTTCAAAAATTGCTGGCCCTGAATCCTGCAATGGGCCATCATCCTGTTCAGCTGTTCTGAGGGATGCTGAGATCTATCATCTATAATGCCATGGAAATCAGTTACCTGGCATTATGAGTCCTAGGGGCTTAAGGATATATATATAGGCAAACAAGGCATCTTGTGTGGCTCTGTGTCAACAAGACTTGAAAAGATATAGAAGAAAGTGAAAGGGGTACAGTGAAGAACTTGCCATGAGGAGTAGAATATCCAACGTTTTGGGTGTAATCTTTAGTCACGGGGTACAGGAAAAGAGAAATTGAAGAAAGACAGAGTTTACATCCTCTCAGCTTGAAAAACTGGCCTTCTTCAACTTCTCTTTTTCTGTACCCCCTGACATAGGATTAAATCTGAAATGCTGGATATTCCACTCCTCATGGCAAGCTCATTGTACTTTTTTCGTGTTTTTTTCTGTCTCTCTCTCTCTCTCTCTCTCTCTCTCTCTCTCTCTCTCTCTCTCTCTCTATATATATATATATATACACACACACACACACACACACACAGACACAAACACACATACTGTAGGAATGTATTAGTAGCACATTGTGACTGATAAGTACAAAGATAAGACAAATTATAAAGTTTGCAGTTGATAATATAAACCAGTGCTATCTATGATGTTTAGATAATATTCACAAGAGGAATACCATTTTGATAAATCCTTTATCTCACAACTCCCAACACACACACACAAACACTAAAATAGTAGCTTCTCTAGCAAATATATTATGACAAGTTCAAAATACCATTGAAATAGATTTTGAGTAACTGCAGTCACCATTTACCAACCAAGTCCATCTTACACACCTCCATTGTGACTAATACTAAAACTTTTAGGCACGTTCCTCTAAAAAGGGCCACAATACCCCACGCTATCACGCAGTACTGTACACAGCAAACCCAGAATGCTACACTGTACCCTCACACAACACCCAAATTACCATAATTGTACCCTAAACAATAATTGAAATAGTATGTAACTTAGATGTAACCTTAATTGTGGTTTAGTATGTTTTATGTATAGATGCTAGGGGAGGGCTACTGAACAACAATGAGTCCCATCAGTGCTGATTCTAGTGTATATAATCTACGGCAGGTTACCATTTTTTTTTTTTTTAATCTCTGCCAGAGTTCTAATTGTGCAGAGCTTTAAATAGAGCTAAGGGACTAGCATTTACCTATGTGTATGAATAAATAGATATGTGTGTGTGTGTGTGTGAAAGAGAGAGAGAGAGAGAGAGAGAGAGAGAGAGAGAGAGGAGGGAGGGGGAGAAAGATAAGGGGAGAGAAAGGGAAAGAAATAGATGAAAAGAGAGCAAGAGGATGAGAAAGAGAAATAAAGGGGAGAGAGAGAGAGAAAGAGAGAGAAAGAGAGAGAAAGAGAGAGAAATAGAAAATAATTACAGGAAAGAGAGCCAGGTTAATGAGAGAGTAGAGGTGAATTAATGACAGAAGGTCAGATATATTTCTGGCACGGGTCTGTTTTGGCCCAATAAATCCACACCACATAATAAGCATTTTTATGCTGGGGGAGCTGAGGTTGAGGGGTAGCAGGTGAAGGCGGATCACTGAACAGTCAGCCTCTGGTTTATTTCAGACCAGTTAAACAAGGGGTGCTCTTCCGGTGGCAGTGGTAGGTTGGTACTCAGGCCAACATTCCTGAGAAGGCAAATAGGAAGCTTTTTAAAAAGACAAGAAGAAGAAGAAGCAACAGCAGCAGCTACCATCACTATTACCCCACCACTACGTAGCATACTGCAGCTGCTTCTACAACCATCACCAAGACATAGTCCACTGCAACAACCACCAACACCACCATAAAGACATCATTACACAATGCAATGCAACAAGGGAGCTCCAACATAGCTATTCATCCTGCCAAAAATAGCAGCCAAATCACTTTCAAGTTATCCTTCTCCATTTTAAAAACAGGAGAAACATGTCAGATAATATAGTCCTAGAGATCCCACAAAAGACAAGAGAGTCATGGTTGGCCTACCTTTGATCATTGGTCTGCTCAATTTAGGTTAACCAGGAATTAATTAACACAACTACTTCTATCAGCAACACAAAGACATTCCACACAACAACTATCACAACCACCATTTTTCATGCTGGTATGGCTTAGATGGTTTGACTGGAGCTGGTAAGCTAGAGAGCTGCACCAAGCTCCAGTCTGTTTTGGCTTGGTTTCTACAGCTGGATTCCCTTCCTAATACCAACCACCCTACAGAGAGTACTGGGCATCTTTTACATGTCTTGGAAAAAACATGGAGAACCTTTTTCTAGAAGTGGGCTTTATGAAACATAGCTCACTACAAAAAAAAATTCAAGGTAATTTTCCATTAGGTATACTGTTCAAAAAACCCTGCAGATTGCAAGCTGTCCATGACTAGTTTAGATGTTTGTTTTGCAACAACAAGATCTGGGTTCATTCTTACTGCATGTTATCGTGGGCAAATACAATTTTCTACAGCCTTTTGTGTGTGAAATTGGGGAAATGAAATTGGTAGGAAACTTGTTGGGTAGATTGTAGTTGTAATTCTAAAGGTTGACAACCCTGTTGCACTGTGTTGTGCTAACTCTACCTCAGTAATTATGTTAAGGGTTTGAAAACAGGTAAATACTTGAAGAGATTTACCTTGACAAATTAATGATTTGTAAGCCATGCAAAGAGTCTTCAGCTGAACCAATCATTTGTTAAGCAACCAACCACTCCTACTGCCAGGTACTCAAATGTTATTTACAATGCTAACTTTTCACTAAAAGGTAGATCAGGGTAATTCTACAGCAAGAAACTATTAGAAATAAAGAAATCAACACAAGACACGTGACAGAGTTTCTATGCAGCAATTTAACCTGTATGAAACAATAAATCTCCCTCAGAACATATCTTGCTATTTTAGAACAGAATACATTGGATTAATGTGGTTTGGGCACACTGTGTCTAGCAATAACATGGGATGGTCCTGGTAGGAATGTTTTTAATTATAGGTCTGCTTGATCAGAAGCAAAACAAACACAAGAAATGCTAGCCATCAAAAATATCAGGATGTCAGAAGCTAAATTACTCAAAAGCAACACTGAAACTGTCACACCAATAAGTTACCAAACTCTGAACTTACCTTGCATTAAAAGAATTCTATGTAGTGAGAAGATTTTGCAAATAAAATGACTTACCTGTAAGAAAAAGAAAAAAGGAAAATACATTAGAAAAATGAAATTACTAGTGTTATGTGTGTTAATATTAATACATTTTCACAATATTCACTTCACATTTTCGAACTGGAGAAGAAAGACTGATAATATACACAACTTTAGTGTTACATGTAACTAGTTATTACTTCAAATCTAACTCTGTAGACAGACAATAGACAGTAGAAACTTAGAAAAATCAAATAAGCAGTTCAGTATATCTAGAGCTGATATCAGCTCAATATGGCTACCATTACTGAAAGGTAAATTAAAATCTAAAATTGCAATAATAATTGTACATAAACTGGTGATTTAGCGGTTAAGTACATCCACAAACAAACCAACCAAAACTTATTGTAGATAGAATATTTCAAATATACTCTCTAAAGGCTGAGAGCACATTACAAAGAAAACATTTCTCATCAATATCTTTAACAATCACTCTGGAAGATTAATCTAACAGAACCTGCTATAGTTATATGATGCTGGAGATAGTACTGCCTATACTAATAGGCTCATCTTCATATATGTCAGATCTAATACATAGGTCAAAGAGGCAGCGGACACTAAAACAAGATGTGCTATACATTTTATGAAGCTAAAATATGATAAGGCCATTTACATAGAACCAGTCATTTGCCCATTGGATCTCTCTAAGAAAATGATGCTATTTTACACAAATAGCCATATAGCTCTTCTGCTGCAAGAAATCTGTCCCAGCTCCTTCTTTCATATTTTAATCTCTCATTAACTATCATGAAATTGCCTCCCTCTCTACTTTAAACCAACTCAGTCAAAGAGGGTCTTGGTGTTGCAAGCTACATGGTGACCTTACAAGTGTTGGTGCCATGTAAAAAAATAAAAAAGCACCCAGTACACTCTGTAAAGTGGTTGGTGTTAGTTAGGAAGAGCATCCAGATGTAGAAGCCATGCCAAAATAGATACTGGGAGTGTGATGCAGTTCTTGGGCTAACTAGGTCTTGGCAAACCATGTAACAACCCATGCCAGCATGAAAGACAGACATTAAGAACTGATGATGATGATGATGCATGCTTGTTTTGCTATCCACAACATTCCAAATTATTCATCTAACTAAGTTTTGTTAACTAGCAAGGCTTGAGTTGATCAGAATGTTTGGAAAACTAAGAGGATAAGGTCAAATTATTTTTACTAGCACTCCACCAATTATGACAATGAGGGTTCCAGTTGATCTAATCGATAGAACATCCTCTCATGAAATTAATGTGTTAGTGGCTGAACACTCTACAGATACATGTACTCTTATGTACTTCTCAGAGAGATTCAGTGTGACACACAATATGACAAGGCAGGCCCTTTGAAATACAGGTACTACTCATTTTTGCCAGCTGATTGGATTGGAGCAACATGAAATAAAGTGCCTTGCTCAAGGACACAACATGCTGTTGGGAATTGAACTCACAACCTTACAATTGTGAGCCAAATACCCTAACCTCTAAGCCATGCATCTAAGATAAAAAAAAAAAACAAAAAAAACTGCCATATCAATACATATTTAAAAAAAATAGCTTGAAGTGGGTGTGGAA